>NC_086324.1:157381987-157499487 GCF_036172605.1 Pelobates fuscus | reverse complement strand
CACCTGAGTGCTTCAAATGACTTGGGGAGTCAGAACATCACAAAAATTATTAGAGTTCAAGAGATGATTGTAGGGCTTTATCTGAAACCAGTAAGTGCATATGTTAACAGAAGTGTCACCTTTGAAGCCACTGTGAAGCCAAGTCCTTCAGATGTTATCTTGCATTGGATGTTTGGAGACAATTCTCCTGTTCTGGTGACCTATACAACATCTACTGATCATTCCTATCAAGCGCCAGGAGATTATCTTGTGGAGGTTAATGCATCCAATGCAATCAGCTTTTGGAGTACTAAAATGACGGTCACCACTCGTGTCTTAGAGTGTGAGGAACCTGTAGTACAGCTTGCCCTGCCATCTCAAGTCATCATGAAGAGGTCCCAGAGGAATTATATTGAGGCTGAGATTAACCTGCGTGGATGCATCAGCTACCAAACTGAACATCTTTGGATGATATACCGAACATCAAGCTGCCTTCACTACCAAGAGTCTGACAAAGTTGACATTCAAAATGTTGATGTAAGCAGGCCACAGTTGGTAATCCCCAAGCTGGCACTAGACATTGGAGACTACTGTTTTGTGTTTTCTGTGTCTTTTGGTAGTACACCTCTATCTAGAAGCAGCTTTGCCAATGTAACCATGGCACCAAGCAAACTTGTGCCCATAATTGATGGTGGATCTTACCGTGTTTGGTCCAATAGCCGGGATCTCATTTTGGATGGAGAAAAGTCATATGACCCAAACCTGGAGGAAAATGTGCAAACACCACTGAAGTATAAATGGACTTGCACCAAGGTGAGATTTGGGTATTAATGTATTTCTTTGTCATTTATATTTTAATTTCAATATAGTGTATATATATATATCTATAAAATATTATTTGCCAGCGTAAAAATGCTTGGCAAAAAAGACGTCTATAAATATCCAGGCCTTTAACATCAGCAGTGTTTTTTTTCTTCATTGTGAGACTGAAATGGGTCTTGTCTACAAAAATACACATTTTTACATTTATCAAAAACCCTCTAATTTTCAAGGGACACAGAGAGTATTTAAGCAGCTGTGGCAATACATCTGCCACATGACGACTGTTGTCTTTGACTAATTACAGTGTACACACTGTGAATACAGTGTATTAACTAAACTGTGAATTTTGGGAGTTTGGGAAGAGAAATGCATGTTATTATTTATTTATTTATTTTAAAAATTGGACTAAAATAGTGTGATTCTCTTTTTCTAATTCTCTGCAATTTTGTTTTCATGTTAAGTTTTTTTTTTTATTTGGCATGGGTGCATCACAGATATATGTTTACAACATTGACGTTTGAGAGTATTGGGTGACACACAGATGGCGAACGAACCCCGTCATTGGTCTATGCTACAAAGCCACATTTGAGATGCAGGTGTACATTACGTAGATAACTTTTACATCATGGCATCTTTCCATCTTAAACCAAAAAACAGAAAACACAGGGCGCCACAATCACTATATCGGCAATATAAAATGGGGGTCAAAAAGAGATATGGAAACAAAAATAGGAGTTATAAAAATAGCAAGAATTTATTGATAACAGTGTATCCACAATTAATAGCACAAATCGTGCAATAAAATATATATAAATAAAAAGGCCACAATAGGCCAGAGACCCTTAGGTACAGCAGCTTAACATAACACAATACTGGACTGGATGGACAAAGTGCTAGTGCAAGTGGAGATAGAAAATAAGGTGCACAGAATAAACCACTTGGAAGTTCAAATGAACTAAAGGCAAAATATTGCACAGACAATAAAAAACAGCATATATGTAAATAAAACCGCTGATACCAAACTGCAGGGTCACAAAGTATGCTCAACGCGTTTCGTCTTGCGACTTCCTCAGGAGCTTCTTCTCTCTTCAAAATCTTCTTCCCTTTTGAATCCGCCGGTCTGTGCAGTCGTTCCCCATGCGCGGGCCGCGTCACATGCGTCGTCATACGTCATGACGCACGCGTGATCGGCCCGCGCATGTGCAACCACGCTGGAACGCAGGATATCTTTATTGACAATCTACACAGCCGCAAAAAGGACGTTCTACAATAAAAATGTCCAAAACTAATGCGGTATGTGTGTACACTACCTGCCTACCCCCCAGCTGACCCCTAACATTCATTACTATCAGGATAAAATAAATAGTGCTGATAAGTGGAGAGGATATGAAAAAATATATAGAAAAAAATGTGGAAAAAGAGAAAAAATCATGGGAAAAAAAAAAAATATATATATATATATATATAGATATATGGCGTTAAAAGAGGTACAGATCCAGAAGTGTATGTAAATAAATGTGTTGAATGGAAAACAATCTATTTATATTTCCAATAGACAACATAAAACATACAGAGTACATTAATTGGTGGTCATCAGAATATACATCAGTAGTAAAGGCATATGTGACCTAAAACCATAGAAAGTAAATATAAAAATAAAATATAACAATACATAGTAGGAACATAAAATATAAGGACATCCAGATCCATAAAAAGGTCTTCAGGAACTCGAAAGCAATCTTTCACATAAATATTCCTTTTTGAAAAGGATAACCAAAAAATGAGAGCATAATGTCATAAAATTAAGAGCAAAAAGAGAGTTAAAAATAAACTCTCTTTTTATTTATATATATTTTATTGCACATGTTTTGTGCTATTAATTGTGGATACATTATCAATAAATTCTTGCTATTTTTTTAACTCCTATTTTTGTTACCATATCTCTTTTTGACCCCCATTTTATATTGCCGATATAGTGATTGTGGCGCCGTGTGTTTTCTGTTTTTTGGTATATATATTTGTGGTTGGAGTGACCTCCTCACAGAGGCTTGCCTGCACTTAGTTCTCTCACTGCACTCCACTCACCTTTCACTTTATTTATCTTTCCATCTTAGTCTCACAAGTGCGTCTTTCTGGGTATCACCAAACTAATTATTAATTGCAATTCACAAAGTTTGTAACCAGTAATGATAACCTATTGAGATACATGAAAGAACAGAATAAAGAATTCGTGCAATTACAATTTTATTGCGAAAACCGAAATGTCTCATTTCTCGTTGAAACTAATTTGACCTATACTGAGAATTAGTATGAAAATGATTTCAAAATGTTAGCCCTTGCTTTACATAAACCACCCATAGTTATGGTGCCCTGCTGAAGACAACCCCCTAGTGGGACCTCCAGAGAAATCCATTCTTTATTGTGCCGTTCTTTTGGTATCACTTACAATTAGCGAGGTTGAACAGAAAGTGTAGCCTCCCAGCAATTGGGCTGTCATAACGGGCTTCATTAGTACCTTTTTTAACTGCAGTTTAATGTTTTGTAAATAAATCCAGTTTTTCTAGACTTGTGCACAAATTCTTTTCAGCGGGTACAAACTAATCAGATTCCCATTAACCTGCACCCAAATGAATCGATCTGTCCGGGATTTACCTACCGAGTCTTATTCATTGAATACGACTCAACCAGTAAATACCGGAAGGATCAATTGATTCTGGCATAGGTTAAAAGAAATTTGAGTTGTTCGTACTAGCTGAAAAGGATTTTGGCACAAGTCTAGTCATTTCTCACCCTCTACTGTTTTATTTGACAAACACTTACGTTGAAGGCTGACGAAGCTGGCAGTTAAACTCTCGCCTTTGGCCTGTATTTCTATCAGAACGACAGCTCTTGCAAGCAGTTCTCCCGAATGATTACTTTATTAACCTGCAGTCAGAATGTTGAAGAAAATATTGTAGTTCAAATCTCATATACACTCTTTTCTGCTTCTATTCTAGAACTCCGTGTCCACTGGCTACTGCTCTAACTTTGCTCCAGAATCTGGTATAGTGACCATCCCTAAATCTGTACTCCAAGCCGGAGTGGAATATACTTTTTATCTGAGTATCAGTAAATCGGGGCGGCCTCCTGAATCTACTAATCAAACGGTTAGTAATCGCGATTAAAATCCTGAACTGTGTTTTGCATCTAGCAGTCCTTTGTGGTTTTTTTCTGCCCATATTCCATACAGTTTTTTTCTAATAATAAAGGCAGTTGTTCAGCTGGGATTTCTTCTGATCACCTACCTTCAAACCCACGCACTTACCTGCAACATACCTTGTCTAAACTTTCTCCTTGTCCATTCACTGTAAATGACTAAGTGCACCAAAAATTTCAATAGATACGCTTATTTAAAAGGTATTTCTCTCCTGGGAAAACTCTTGCATTAGTCTTCATATTAATGCCAATTAATTTTCTTCATTGGAAAAGCGGACCTTTTTGTTTTTTTTACTAACAAGGTGTCTTATTTTGCGAATAGTAAAAACCAAAGAAAAAAAGTTACCTGCACTCTCTCCTTAATCCCTATGTATATTAAAACAAATGGTTACATTTAGTTACTCCAATGGCCACTGGAGGGAATGCCAGCTTGCCAACGTCAAGGCAGACCCCCCTAGACGGGTCCTACTCTGACCCTTTACCGTGCTTCCTTGAGCTTCTGGCAAAAATATCTCTAAAGGTTTATATACTTGTTAACCCTTAATAGGGAACAGATGGGATGGGTGGCAGCATTGTAACCAGGCTGTGTGATACAAAAAGTGAATGCAAATACAAAAAGAAAAGTCCTGCGCTCACTCCCATCACTCCTGGGCGGCAGCAATGACCACAGTACACATTAGCTCCAATGCATATAGTAAAAACAAAAGAAAATGTTACCTGCGCTCTCTCCTTAATCCGTATGTATATTTATACAAATGGAGGTCATTTAGTTACTCCAATGGCCATTGGAGGGAATGCCCGCCTGCCAACGTCAAGGCAGACCCCCCTAAGCGGGTCCTAACACTGACCCTTCACCCTGCTTCATTGAGCTTCTGGCAAAGATATATCTAATGAGACAGAGAGGGGTATTTTTTATATACACCCCTATATACTTATTAACCCTTAATAGGGAACACATGGGATGGGCGGCAGCATTGTAACCAGGCTGTGTGATACAAAATGTGAATACAAATACAAAAATAAAATTATTTTGCGAATGTATAACGGAAACTCAAGAATGTTGTGTCAAACATTTTTCCATATGTAGCATTGTTGTAAAATGTTAGCACAGTTAAATTAGAGATTACACAACGAGATGATTATACCAGAGGTATGAAAATCATGTTTCTTGGGCTTCATCTACTAAACCGTGCAATAAGTCAAGTCGATTAGTGACTTGGGAGATTTAGATCAACTACAATGTATATCATGGTTGCACACGCACTTCAGCTCCTCAAACTCACTGTTTAGCAAGAAAGTGCTACAGAAAATGCTGATGAATATTATATGCAAGATACAGATTCAGTAGCTCATACAGATCCCAAACAGCATAGGCGTGTAGCTCTGATTACAATGTTTTGTATTGAAAACACATTTTCCTGTGTGTTATGCTCCCCATGCAATGGTGATATGGGATATTGTAAGTTGGCAAAAAAAATGTATCAGCACAAATACTTCAAATGAAAGTGTTTCCTCTCCTGCCGTTGCTATTGTGGACCCTGACCTCAATACAAATGAGGTTATTCAGTAACCAAGAATTTTGTTAAACCGTATGGGAAATGGATTTGGTTTAACTTACACAGGGAAGTATGGTTTGAAAATAAATGAAATAGAATTATTTCTCAACTTACCTCTCTGTCTGTCTATCTATCGATCTGTCTATCTCTCCATCCTTTAGGCTGATGTTTACCTGTCTGCCTTTGATCGCTATCCTTCACTCCTTATTCATTTCAACTTCTTCTTCTCCTCTGTCTTACTTGGATGATCCCTTACTCCCAGAAGGTAAATCCTTTCTTTCATGCTTAATTCGTGCATTTATAGTGTCAGTCATCCTTCAGGTCCACAGTGCTATCACAATGTCCACTGATTCAGTGCTTCTGTACGGTTCACACCTCCAATTACTCTCTAAATCCTGCCATATCCATCTTAAAACATAGCTTGTATCAGCCCCTTCCTATCACCTGATTAAGGCAAAGTGTTTGCTCAGACTCTGATTTTCTCCTGCCTTGACTACTGCAAACCACTGCTCGTTGGCCTTGTTCCATCTATTTGGAGATAACTACGAGAGCATCGTAGGCCCTATAGCCATTATAGCATAGTGTAGTCATGCTGTGTCTCTATTAGCACTGTTCCCTGGTTTTCTGTCACACTATTTTGAAGTGTCGTGGCATAAAAACGTGGCTTTTCTCACTACTGCAGACTGCACCTTCTAAAGCAGCTTGGATAATGTAGTTATTACACTTTCTCGTTATAAAGTGTGAGACAGAGCCAGGGCATAGCGCTCAGGGCTGAGTTTATTTTATGCCCATACCCTGAGTTCATACCCATTTATGATGCTTAAAGTGCAACTTTATAGATTATTAACAATGCTGTTAATATATTTTTCAGGCTATTTCCTTGTCAATTCAGAACTCTATAGAAATATTTGCACATATCTTTAAAAAAAAAAAAGGTACTTACAATGACAACTTTCATTCTTTCTCGTGCCAGGTATTGATAAAAAAGGGAAGTGTACCGATTGTGTCTCTGAAGTGCGTGTCGTGCAAAGCGCAGTCGGTGTACGAGGTCAGCGCCAGTTCATACGTTTATCTGGAAGGAAGCTGCAGTAATTGTCTGGATGACTCCAGGTCCGGGGTAAGCTGGCTGTGAGGCCCAAATTTGTTATTAAAGGTGTATGTGGATCACTGGACTTTATACATTGACCAACATGCTGACCGCTAGTATCCGTGACATGTCCCTACACGGTGACTTCTATCACAAAAATGCAGATTCTGAAAGCCATGGATCTATCATCTGTTGCAATGGCTGCTGGGAATGTTAATTTGTTTGACTGTTATTATATTGTAGCAGTCGGTGGCAAATCTGTGAATTCTAATGAACTAAAAATACATCTAAAACTGTGATCAGCAGTTGTAAATTTCCCATGCTACCGATTAATACTTGACTACTCCTTGTTCAATGAAGAAGACCCACAGTCTCCCTGCAGAACTTCTGTATTGTTTTACGTTAGTGTGATCTCTACAAACTCTGTCATTCTTGGGTAACACAGAGAGGACTTGTCTAGTATTGCCTGAGTCACCTTAGGATGCCCTCTCAGTGCTGCAGTAGAACCCCCCATCCCCTGCCCCGTACAGAAATAAGAGACACGTTACCAGTTAAATGGTCAATAGATTGTGTTTAATAGCTATTCATAAACAGGGAATAGGCAGGGATTTCAAATTTTAGGCAAAGAAAAACACAACCTTAGGCCTCGATTTAATGTATCGGAAAAGCTTTTCAAATTATTTAATATTTTTGGATAAACTTACGGTATTCTAAATTTTTGATTATTTATATTAATGTGTTTTTTTTTTTTTATAGCTTAATATTTTCAAAAAATAATTTTTAACATTTTCCCAAAAATATTAAATCGAATAGTCAATCCTGCCTCCCATCTAAAGTGGGCTCTATGAACTTAAAGGTGCCTGTGGCATTTACTTTTTTTTATATTTTTCATTAATTTTAAAAAAAATAAAAAATCTTTTTAGTATGTTGTGTTTGTCCGTTTTCGTGCGGCTCATAAATCTGTTTAATTGCAGAGATGGACGGCTCAGAGCTTTGGGAACAAGTCTCTCACTTTGGATTTGAGCACTACAACGACCGGAGACCGTGAAATGAACTTAGTGCTGAGGCAGGGAGCACTAAAGGATGGGGAGGGCTACACGTTTACTCTTCACGTCAGCGACCCCACCATGGAGGAAGAAGGATTCGCGTCCATAGACCTTCTTCCCAACAGACCTCCATTTGGTGGCAGTTGTAGAATCTTCCCGAATGAGACCATTCATGCCCTGTCCACCAAGATCCAGTTTGACTGCACAGGTCAGAATGTATTTCAGGCACAAAGTATCGGTATACAGTGTGTGAATATAGCAAAACCTTACTAAGACCGCAGGGACGTCTTCGTCGTCTTTGTGTTGGGGGATAATGGTCCTTGAATGCCGTGTGTGCACAGACATGAAATATTTGTGAATGTATATCCCTTTAAAAAAAAATCTGATCATATGTTTAAAAAACAAAAAAAACAAAAGAGACACACTTTCCATTTGAACTGATTTTTAACACAGTGTTACTATTTTTTTTTAAATAAAAATGTACATTTTTTTTATGGGCAGAGTGCAGCATAGAAGTGCAGAAGCCTTGGGAAAGTATTTATAAACTAAAATACTCCGGACAAGCCACTGGTGATCGATCATATTACTTGTATTACATTAAATTACATTAAATCTACTAACTGTGGAATTTCCAGCAAAAGCAAATTATCTGAAGACAGACCCTTAATGACTGTTTAGTTATTTATTTTTTAAGTCCGTAAATGGTACCCAGATCACCATGATGAGCTTTCCTTCACTCCTATGAACTGGCTAAGCATTATGGGAGATGTGAAAACATCTGGGGCCCCAAGCTTATTATCATTGTTATAAATGTTGTGTTAAATATAAATATGATGTTTTGTTTATAAATTCTAGTATTTAAACAAACCCCTTTCTATACTAACTGTGATATTCTTGTGGCTGCAGGATGGAGAGATACAGAGGACGTGGGAGCGTCCCTAGTGTTCAGTCTTTTAGTGACACGTTGCCGCACCGCACACTGTGACGAGTTCTGGGTGTATAAAGGCAGTAAATCGGAGCACACCACCTTCCTGCCTGTCGGTTTCTATAAGTCAAACTTCACCGTATACATATCCGTGTTGGTGCAAGATCAGCAAGGAGCAGCAGCTATAGCCTTGAACCAGTAGGTGGCGCTTGGAAGCAAACTTAAATATTTAGAATTTTTCCTAATGCTTTAAAAAATGGAACCTGAGTAAAATACTATGTGAATGCACTGGCCAGCAAAGGCCATCCACACATGACAGTTTTGATAATTTTGATCCCATAAGTACAGGATTTGCTACAATGGTTTATGGTGATGACTCTGTAAGACATCAGTCAGCTACTAAAAACCCTAAATGTACTCTGAAAACATTGCAAGCTCGATTGTCATTGCTGGAGTGTTATATCATATGGCTCCGCTAGGGACAGGAGAAAATGAGCAATTATGTTAGCTCCTCCCACTGACTACAAGGTCCAACCCCTGAGGGGAGAGATTACTCTAGTTTGTTTTGGATGTAACTTAGTAATACTTAAGTATTTAATTGCCAAAGGTGTGCACTAGGCCCATCTGTGCCTTTCACAGAATAAAAGGTTTTATGATCCTCTATTTTAATTTACCATACGTTGTCTAGGATGCTACCACAGGGATATCTATCTTTTTCCAAATCTACACCCAATCCTGGGTTTAGTGAGTAAACCAGAACAAAACAAAGAGATAATTTATAAAATAATCAGAATGATATGTTTTTCTATAGTACCATGGGAGAGTGTTTTAATCTTCATTTGTCCCATAATCCTTCACAAAGAGGAGTTGTACATTATTATGTTTTTAAAGGCTGGCTGAACATCGTATAGTAGGTAGTCTAATAAAACGGAGTGCCAAAGGTTAGCCATTACTGACCTGGGCTGTTTAAGTGTTAGAAATGTGGCTCAGCAATACGTTACATATTGAAAAATATGTTTATTCTCAATTTGGTCTGAAATAATTAATTGTTCTGTGTGTCTGCCCCTGTATAGGACTCAGATTGTCAGAATGCCCGAAGTCCCTGATGGTTTCCCCAGCCTCGCTCACTGGCTACATAACCTCACAGAGACCACCCTGCACGGCTTAATGAAGCAGGGAGACCCTCAGCACGTGACAGAGTATTCACTGGCCCTCATTACTGTCGTCAATGAGGTAAAACAACCTTCCCTATAAACTGTGTAACATCTATCATACACACAGCGGAACCTTACAATGGCTGAATTTTCTTTATGGAACCCTGGCTAGTTGTTTATAGCAGGCTGTGCATCATGGGAATCTCTAATGAAATATAACTGTCTGAGAAAGGGATAGTGAAACAAAGCATCTCAATGGTTAAGGTGGGCTGGCAGAGGCATCTGGGAAACGTAGTTTGCAAACTTGTAGCTCAAGTATTTAAATACCCTCAGTCAAAGGTGTCTAATCTTTATATCCGTTTTTGGACAATTACATGAACATTAAAATATGTATATAATATTATTTGAAGAGGTAAATAAAATGATGTTAGTTTCTTTTTGTGGAAACATTGAATGACACAATCAGAATACTTTTGAAGAGATTTATCGTTATTTCGAGTACTGGCAACATGTAAGGTTATTAAATAATTATTTATAAAAGTACGACGATAGCCAAGTTAAACATTTGATTTAAGTAAACAGACAACTTGTGAGTTTTGTTTATATCTCCCCTTCAGCATGAAGCAATGATGAGTGAAAACGGGGAACAAATTGAGCCAGACCTGGGCCTCGTGAGAAGGAACATCACAGACACTTTAATAGCACTGAAAGTGAACACTGTGGATGATATACGGCAAATCTCAGCTGCGTTGGCGCAGTGTACGGTAAGACGCGCAATTGTTAATCAGGGAAAGCTTTGCCGTGTAACGCCATTTCAAGTGAGTCATCATTTGGAATTTTTCCATGAGTCTGGTTAGAGTGGACGTATCACCTGTAATGACCTTTATATAAATCAGCAGAGCATTAAAAAAAAAAAAAACATCTGTACAATTTTGTGTTTAATACTACAATGTTTTGGAACAGTTGTTTGTTTATAATAGTCCGTTTTGGGTGCTTTTAACCAACTAGAAGAGGTGAGAGCAACAAATACAGAACTAAGCATGTCACACACCCATTCTATGTCGGCTTTAAAAATACCTCAACAATGTCACTGTCAACGGTAGGCCTAAGCATTACTTAAAGGATCACTATAGGGTCAGGAACACAAACATGTATTCCTGACCCTATAGTGGTAAACCCACCATTTAGGTGGCTTGCTCCCCCTTAGCCCCCCTATAAAAGTTTAAAACTCACCTTATTTGCAGCGCCGCCCCCTTTGTGATATCATCAATATGGCCGATTTTGAGCCAATCCAATGCTTTACCATAGGGAGCTATTATACTCACCAGAACAACTACATTGAGCTGTAGTTGTTCTGGTGACTATAGTGTCCCTTTAACCATCGCCATCTGTGGCCACTGTCCTCCATACAGTTTTTTTCGGGTGATCGAGCATGAAACTGGTGAAAAATCTATGTTTAGAATGGGCACTTCTTGCAGCTTGCTACAGCATGTAATCCCAGTTCTAACTGCAGAGGATGGTTCGTCTAAAGACTCCTATTGTACTACGTAGAAGAATTTACTGTGAACTCAGATGAAGACGTTAATCTTACGATTCTTATCTCTCTCGGAACTGAGGACATTAACAGGATAATTAACTAAAATGTGAATTCAAAGTGAATTTTACGTTTCATTTCAAAATAGCTGAACTAAAGAAACTACTAATTTAGAGAATTGTTCAATTTTTACTATTTTTGCTGAAATTTGAAATTCACTTTAAATTAAGGACCATTCACGTGTTCATATCCCTTTTAGAGAGGGTGTTAAATGTTCCTAGAATGTATTTTACTGACTTTGAGCTCCACTTCTTTCCATGTGCATTGTCTCCAGGTGGTCAGCAACGAGCGAACCTGTGCAGCTTGTCAGCGTAAAACTCTGGACAAGTTAGAAGATATGATGTCCATCTTGCAGAATGAGACCACTCAAGGGATGATGACACCTACCACAATCGCAGACAACATCCTTAATATCATGGGTAGGCCATTTGAGGTGCAAACATGTTCTTGGTGTACAGGATATTGATTTACCACTATATTATCTAGAAGAAGACTATGATAGTGTTCCACCACCCTTATATCACAGATATAGAACGGAACGTTCTTTAACAAATTACTACAAACACAGTTCTTTGCCCAAGAATTGATATAGTTTTGCTTTGATTATAAATAGTTCTTTAAAATGTCATTATCACTTTTCTAACGGTGGCACAAATCAATAGTTTGCTAAAGTTTTCCAGTGAAATGTGGGAATGCCCTTAACAACCTGGGGTGATTAGTTTGCCCTTGACGTGCAAGTGTTGTTAAGCAAGCCTCCGATGTAGTCTCACCCTAGTAAATTCTTGCGTTGCGTTTATTAGGGGTTAGGACTTTCATATAAGTGACATGTCTTCTTTAATATACATGCTCTAAGAATAGGCAGATGTTTTATCTAAGGCTGCTGGGTGACCTGTAATAATTACGAGCCCAGAAATTTCAGCCTCAGCGTGATAGCCAGTTACTTACAGTGATATACGGTGCTCTAAATAATGTCAGTGACCTAAAATGTGAAACAGGGCATAAAAAATGCTTCTTTTGAGTTATGAGCCCTCTCCGCGCTCCCTGAGGAGAGAGATTTATAACAACGGCACTGTAAAGGTCTTTCAGCAGATATGAGAGTGATTCATCATCATTTGTGAGACACATTTTGTTCTGTAACCCTGTGATATAACGTTTTGGCTGATAAACACTCCTGCCAAGCTATGCATTATCTTTCAAAGAATAGTGGATGCTGACTTCATGCCTAGATTGTTCCTGCAGAAGAAACACACCTCTGCCTTTTGAATTAATTTAACTAACGTTTATCCAGTCTGTTGAATCCCTTTGCCAGTCTCCTGCAAACTTATGAGGATCCGTGAAGGCATCAGCATAAGGTCTATCAAGAATATACTTTTAGAATGTTAAGTACCCACAGCAAGGATCATCTATAGAATTACGATGACTTTCCATCATAGAGAGGGTCTTAAAGGAACAACTCTATAGGCTTTATTGTTTTTCTCTTTTATTGTAACTTTTATTGTAATGGTATCACTTTATCACTAATGTAAATTATTTCATTTTTCTTGTTTTCTTGTATATTACTTAAGGGATAATAAGCCAACTTATCACAATATATTATTGTCTAGTGATTCTCCAAAGAGTCTTTAGTATTGAATACATGGTCCAGAATTTTTGTGACTTCCCATTTCTGTTCCAAGGATTAAGTAATCCTAACCCATTGGTGCTACTAGAGGAACAGGCTAAAAATCTCACCTTTACATCTGTGACTGGTGGAAGGAAACTAACAGTAGACCTTATCTTCTTTCCAGGAGATGTCATTCATTTGGTAAACACCAGGCCGCCTAACTATAAAGAAGGGAAGCTGTGTGGTGGTCTTAACAACCCAGCAGTGGCATCCAAAGCCTATAATCTTTCTTCTGATCTGATGAGGATCCTTATGAAATCACGGGTGTTGAACGAGGAGCCTCTTACCTTGCAAGGAGGGGAGATCCTAGCTTGGGGCAAACGGTCTGACCCTTTCAACTTGCTCTGCTACAGTAACAGAACAGGCTGCCAGTTCTTCATCCCACAGAGCTTCAATAGCACCTTCAGCGACCAGACAGACATCATCCAGGTTATGTTCCAGGTGGACTCCAACCCCTACCCTTTTGGTTTCATTAGTAACTACACCGTGTCTACGAAAGTGGCATCCATGGCGTTCCAGACCAGCAATGGGAGCCAGATCATTGTAGAAAGTTTGGATTCGGAAAAGGCCATTACAGTCAGTGTGGCAAATAACACTGGAGTGGGCAATATCACAGCTGGGGTGACTTTGGTCGAAAGCCGACGTTCCGTGAAGGTGGAATTAGAGGCTGAAAGCAGTAATTGGAATGCAGGGCTGCACCTACAGGTTACCTACGATGTGAAGGATAGTGAGTGCTTTTCTGTTTTTGAAATTCTCTGTCATCTTTTCACCCATCAAAAAAAAACATCAAAAGGTTAAAGCACCGCTAAAGGCACCTAGACCACTTCCTCTCAATGAAGTGGTCTTGGTGCAGTGACCCTTTAGTTTAATCCTGGAATGTAAACCATTGCCATTTAGTAGATAGAGCAGTGCTTACATTACTGGGTTGAATCCACCTCTAGTGGCTGTTGTCCGTATGGAATGCAGCCCTGACTGTGCATGCGATTGTTATCCCCAGTCCTCCTGTATGGGAAGTATTGGTACCAGTGTCAGCAGGATTTCCTGGGAGTTAGATCAAGCGGCTGCAGGGACTCAATCTCACACAGCTTTTATTTAGCTTTAAGGGGGCCCCTAAATAGAAATATAAAGGAGAACTCTAAAGCGTTAGGAATACCGGCTTGTATTACTAACGCTAAAGTGTTCCTTTAAGTGAGATGAAACCAATTGTAATATAATTAGCATCTAAATGCTAAAAGTGTATCTTTTATTGGGTTGTAGGTGTGTACAGACTCACTACAGAGGGTGCTTCCTCTCGTGACTTGTTCCAGTGATATCTTTTGTCTGGCCTATCAGATGATAACATTTTCTTCTTTCCCACATAGGCCGGTACATAAGCAGTGAACCTGAAGCGTACATCACTGTCTACCTCCATGAATCTGGTCACCCTGACCAGAATAACTACACCGACATGAGGCAGATTGGGATGAACGCCAATGCAAGCTCGGATCATAAGACCTACACGTTCTTCATTCCCCCCACGTAAGAGAATCCCAGCAATCCAAGAGTTAACCTTAGAACGACTGGTTTATTAAGGGACAGTCATTTTAGAAATGGTGTTATTTGATATAAAGAGAAAGCTTGTGATGAGCACTGCAGGGAGAGGAAGGAAAAAAGATGCACATCTGAAACGGTGACCATGTTTTTCTCCCTTGGATGGTCCTTTGTGTGTTCTATTCCCCTTGTTGGCCGTAGGAGCCTTTCCAACACACAGCATGTTTATATATATTTAAAAATGTGTTACAGTTTCTTTTTGATACATTTTACCTTATTGTTATTGCGCATTTTTTTTTGCAATGAAGATTTTGAAAAAGATACTCAAAGCTTTAATTACTCGTCGCAACTGACGATAATTGCATGTTACGGTGTAGCTAGCTGCCTTTCACTGTGCACATACTGTTTTATGGCTGCAAACAATACTGCAGCCAGGGCCGTCTTTAACGCGGGGCAAACGGGGCAGCTGCCCCGGGCCCTGTCCCTGCTGGGGGGCCCAAGACAGCTGCTCCGTTTGCCCCGGCCCGCAAACTATGGGGGTCCATCGGGTGGCCCATGCACTTAGGGCCACCCGGTGGGCCTGTGTCAGCTGGGGCCCGGTCGGGCGCTGTGGCGCTTTAACAGCGCGACCGGGCCCTTGCTTTTCGGCAGCCGTCTGGGAGGAAGTGACCGCCGCGCGTCACTTCCTCCCACAGAAACCGGAACCGCGCGGGAGGAAGGAGGACCAGCTGCTCAGAAGGGGGCCAGGCCGGGAGAGAGTGAGAGCTTAATTCCCAGCCACCCCAGCCAGCCCACTGGACCCCAGGGAATCCACCATCCAGGAAAAGGTAAGAAACTGGAGGGTGGTTATCAAATTTTACATGAATGTCTGAGTGTGTGTGTGTGTGTGTGTGTCAGTATATATGTATGTCTATCTGTGTGTATGTGTGTTTCAGTATGTCTGTCTGTGTGTATGTGTGCCAGAATGTCTGTCAGTGTGTCAGTATGTCTGTGTGGCTGTGTGTTTCAGTATGGCTGTCTGTGAGTGTCAAAATGTCTGTATGTGTGTATGTCTGTCAGTGTCTGTGTGTATGTGTTTCAGTATGTCTGTCTGTGTGTATGTGTGACAGAATGTCTATGTGTGAGTCTGTCAATGTCCGTGTGGTTCTGTATGTCTGTGTTTGTCAATATGTCTGTCAGTGTATGTGTGTTTCAGTATGTCCATCTGTCTGTGTGTATATGTGCCAGTATGTCTGTCAGTGTATCTGTATGTCTTTGTGTATGTGTGTTTCAGTATGGCTGTCTGTGTCAGTACGTCTGTCAGAATGTGTCTCTGTATCTGTATGTTGTCCGTTTGTGTGTGTGTATCTGTATGTGTCAGTGTTTGTATCTGTATATCTGCATGTGTGTCTGAATGTGTGTCAGTGTGTGTGTACCTTTTGTATCTGCATGTATGTAAGTGTTTGTATCTGTATGTGTGTGTCAGTGTCTGTGTGTATCTGTATGTTCTTGTGTGTATCTATATGCGGTCAGTGTGTATCTGCATGTGCGTCAGGTAGTGTATTTGTGTGTATCTATATGTAGTCAGGGGGGCCCAAGTAAATGCTTGCCCAGGGTCCAATCAAAATTAAAGACGGCCCTGACTGCAGCTATAAACATGCTACATCACCTGTGACACAATACAAGGAAATTAAACCTTTTCCTTCACCTGCTGGGTGGACACATAAAACAAAAGTCCCTAACTCCCCTTTCTGGTTTTCAGGGAGCACCAAAACCACAGCCTTTTGGGATAAAATCCAGCCCCATAGACCCACAATGAGAGGCTTCTGATTGGTAGAGTCTTTTCTTGGTCTTAGTATTGCTTGTGCAACTGCAGAAGCTTCAAAAACTGTATATGGCATTTATTTTATCATTTTGTCATGCATTAATTATATAATGCATCAACAAATGGGGATCATTTCTAGTATTCGTCTAAAAACTATGCCCCTTCAAATGAAGGCCCCCGTCACTTTTGAGGTACTTGTTATTCCAACTAAAACAAAAACTGTGAGAATAACTACAGAATATTAAAAGTTATAATTATTTTAAGTTATCACTTAACTAGTTTCCTCAATTGAACCCCTAAGTGTAAGTAACACTGTAACTGATTTGCTTGTTATAAACTTCTTAAATGCTTATAAGCTTATTGCAAATGCTGACCATTGTGAGTTCGGCTTCGACTGGCCAACATTAAAATACTCTTTTCTCTCCCAGCAGTGTTGGCAACCTGACCAGACACTACTTCCTAAACATCACTAACCATTTCACGTGGTCGCCGGTGGAAGTTACGTTGGGTTTGTACACCTCGCTGTGCCAATACTTTGATGAGAATGAGATGAAGTGGAAGACAGAGGGAGTTGTACCACTGGAGGACACACGTCCGGACCGAGCGGTGTGTCTTACCCAACATCTTACGGCTTTTGGTGCTAGCTTGTTTGTCCCGCGACATTCTGTCCACTTTATCCACCCAGTGAGTAAACAATTAAGCTAATTGAACAGCTTTCTCCAGCAAATATTTGTAGAATCTTGTACCATCTTTTATTATGTGCAGAGCACTCACTTGCCTGTTGTAGCATGATTCACAAGTGTGTAATATTGTGTGCATTAACATGATGTGATCTAAGTCTTTCAATCAGGTGGCTCCTCAGTATACATTGTTATCACTAGTTAATTCTGTAATAAATAGGCAGCACGGACAATGCATATAAAGACATGATGGAATCAGAGGAGAGAAGAGCTTCACTTGCGACTTATTAAAGTCTAAAGTTTTGAATCTCAGATGCCTAAAAATAGTTATATTGGAGACTGCTTGAGAGGCAGACTGCAGATTCAGGCAGACCTCAGGAGCACCAAGAAACATCTCCACCAGTCAGGAGGCTCCTATTCTGGTCTACGGGGTCTGAGCTTATTCCACAAACCTCTGTTGAGCAGGGATTTATGGTGTAAGCATTGTATCCACAACTTCAGTTCCATCTATAATATCATGGCTGCGATCAGTTTATACCAAGCGCGATTCAAAGTTCTGTGAACCAGGCTGTGTTCAGCAGTTGGTAGAGCCCACACATGCTTGGTTACAAGCCTCAATTCACTCTCCATGAAAGGCCGAGAAATCCTTCCCATCTGTGCATGCAACGTCCGGATCAAGCCAGGAGAAGTAAGATAAATTTGAAAATTAGACGACCAAAAATGATGATTTCCAGCTGCCTGATTGAGAGCTTTGTTGTTCTATTTTTTATTTTTTTTTACAAATAACTACAGTTATAAGTTACTCTTAGAAATTTCCGCACCATCAACTTTGCAGTGATGCAGTGTTGTCATGTTGCTTATTGCGTCTGTTGAGGAGTTATGTCCTCTTTGCAGAAGGAATATGGAAACCTGTGCTATATGTAGGTAATTGAGAAATAAAAGTTTGAGTATCATTTAACCTCGCTCACAACTCTTTATCCACAGCCTGCTCCTCCTGGTCTAAATTACATAGTGCTTCTCACCTGCGCAGTTTGCTTTGTCACCTACTGCATTTCCACCATTATTGTCCACAAACTGGATCTTCTCGATGTAAACAAGGCTGGAGTCATTCCATTCTGTGGGAAGTCTGGATTCTACAAATACGAGCTCCTGGTGAAGACAGGGTGGGGTCGAGGATCTGGTGAGTCCACGTATCTTATAGCTATAGATATGATAGACATGTCCTCTTTAAGAACACCAATATTCAGATGACGTATAACCTTATCTTAACGTGCTCTTTGTTCTTGTCTTCTCAGGTACTACTGCCCATGTCGGTATTAGCTTATACGGGGTGGATAACAAAAGTGGCCATAGACATCTTGATGGAGAAAACACCTTCCATAGAAACAGTGTGGACATCTTTCAGATTGCCACCGAGAAGAGCTTGGGCAATGTGTGGAAAATCCGACTGTGGCACGACAACAAAGGTATAGTAACAGGATTGCTGTCCAACTGAGGTAGTTGTTGCCATCTCACAGGATACTTGGAGTCGCAGTCCAATAAAAACTTCAGATAACTAGTTGCCCAGTTTTGATTTGGCATATATAATATATACCCTCGTATTCACAGAAAGTAACACCTGTTAATGGACAATTGTTACTGCACACGGGACATTTTAATGAAAGGGACAAAAAGTGTAATCTCTCTCCTCTTGCTCCCTTTTAACGCCCCGAATTATATTGCTCGATGGCTCCAGATACTTTGCAATTTCAAGGTCTCCACTGAATGACATTGTTGTTGAGGGGGACAGTTCCTTCACCAACTAATCAAAGAGTAAAATGTTGGTGTGGAATGGACTTATTGAATCCCGGGGTTCATGTTACAGTTGATCTCTTCTTTGGGCTTCATTGTATCATGGAGATCGTTCCATGTTTGACCCATGCGTTGTTAGGAGGTGGCATTAGAGGCTAAATCCCTTCTTCATCCCCAGATCTTGTCAAAGCTTTAATTACTCGTCGCAACTGACGATAATTGCATGTTACGGTGTAGCTAGCTGCCTGTCACTGTGCACATAGTGTTTTATGGCTGCAAACAATACTGCAGCTATAAACATGCTATATCACCTCTGACACAATACGAGGAAATTAAACCTTTTCCTTCACCTGCTGGGTGGACACATAAAACAAAAGTCCCTAACTCCCCTTTCTGGTTTTCAGAGAGCACCAAAACCACAGCCTTTTGGGATAAAATCCAGCCCCATAGACTCACAATGAGAGGCTTCTGATTGGTAGAGTCTTTTCTTGGTCTTAGTATTGCTTGTGCAACTGCAGAAGCTTCAAAAACTGTACATGGCATTTATTTTATCATTTTGTCATGCATTAATTATATAATGCATCAACAAATGGGGATCATTTCTAGTATTCGTCTAAAAACGATGCCCCTTCAACTTTTGAGGTACTTGTTATTCCAACTAAAACAAAAACTGTGAGAATAACTACAAAATATTAAAAGTTATAATTCGAGATTATCACTTAACTAGTTTCCTCAATTGAACCCCTAAGTGTAACAACACTGTGCACATAGTGTTTTATCAATTTATACAAGGTGCCAACGAATGCAAAGTATTGCATTGATGCTTAGCTTAGAGAAAAGGGTTTTTTAAAAGCCCCAAGATGTTTTAGAACTTAGCAATGCCCCTGGTTTAAACCCATCATGTTTAGGAACCATCTTACTATGGACAGTGTAATAAATACTGTAATTGTGCACAGTACGAAGAAATCAATATCAAAACAAATCTATTCATCTGTCAGTCTGGCTAACTCGTCTGTATCGATTTCTCTCCATAGATAAATACATAGCCGAGACTGAGTATTTTCTTATTAGGCTGTGTGGGTCTGACGGGCAATTCTCAGCAATTGTCAGTTCTTAACAATGCTGAGTAAGTCAATAAACCCCTGTCTTAAAGATAGTGCACTACTGCCACCTGCTGTTATAAATAATGTATCCACAGTGCTAAAGTGTGGCTGACATTGTATATAGTGTGATCGCATTGCTATGCATAGATATCTAGGAGAAGGTATATTTAATTGCTAATCAGAGAAAACTACTTCAGGCTCCAAAAATCTTAGCATATCGTATAGCCCCAATCAGTGGATGGGATGAGTAAGTGGTTGTTATCCCTTTTTTGATTGATGCTCACATTACATAGATAACAGATAGTATTAGCCAAGTGACCCTTCAGTTATACAATTAGCAAAGTTATTTAGCAGAAATTTAACAAGGAGTGAGTGTAAGGAGGTAATAGATAATTAGTAGGTAATTAATTTTGGAGGAGTTCTGGTGAAGGAAAATAGTCCTAAACGTTTAAATGAAGTATGTAGCTAGACAAATATTAAGGTCAATGTTTGATTTATTCAAAATCTTGCCAATATATAAATATTCACTGGTGTAGTTTCTTTGTTTCTTTTCTTTAATTCAAGTTTTCAAATGCTATCTACTTTTTTTTATTGTTGTGTAAATACATGAATGGTGTCCTCTCTTTTTGGCAATGCTGCGGTACTGTCGATCGGTTTTCCGTGTTGTCCAACTTGACTGACGGCTGAAATCAGCTTGCGGTCAGTCAACACTTGAGTTACACATAGTGACTGACGTGTGAGAAAAAAGGAGGAGGAAATAAACACTTGAGCGCTAGTACAAATTCTGAGACTGCATTCAGGAAAATGGACCTTTGTCATTAAAAAATTAAAACATGACTGATCTGCTTTAAGGGACAACTGTGAACTCAAAATATTTTTTAATATAATATTCCTTTCACCAAGTTTTCAAAGGAAACAGATTTTTTTTAAATGACATATATTAAAAAAACAAACAAACACCTCATCCCTACCTTTAGTATATGGCAGGATCATTCAGCCATATACATACACCTTGGGTCAGACAGTGTTTGAAAACAGACAGTTAGTCTCTATGGTATTTTCATTGTTTCTGTACAGGGAGTGAAGCCAGGAAGACCATAGAGACTAACTGTCTGACCCGAGGTGCGAGAATGTGTCTGAAGGATTCTATACTAAATGTGGGAATGAGTTTTTCTTATTTATTTTACATATACTTCATGTGTCGTTTGCAGGTCTTAGTCCATCCTGGTATGTCCAGCATGTCATTATTCGTGATCTCCAGAACAACAAGAACTTCTTCTTTTTGGTGAATGACTGGTTGTCAGTAGGTCAGGAGGACAGTGGCCGCAGGGTCGAAAGAGAAATTTTTGCCGCCAGTAAGTATTATGAGAAATCTTGTAAATCTGTCTTAAAACAATCCTGCTGACACAGAAAACCCAATCGTAAACAATTAATTACAATCCTATTGCTTCCCTTCAGGTGAGACTGAGCTTAAAAGGTTTTCTCGAATCTTCACGGCTGAGTTGCAGCGTGGCATTTCTGAGAAACACGTCTGGCTCTCTATGTGGGACCGCCCCCCGCGCAGTCGTTTTACACGTGTTCAGAGGGCCACGTGCTGTGCTCTGCTCATTTTCCTCTTTCTCTGTTCAAATTCTGTGTGGTACGGAGTAGTAAGAGACAAAAATTATGGGTGAGTATTGTGCTTTATTTAACACATAGAAAATAGTCGTTAATTGTCTGAATTCTCACGAAAGAAGTAGGATATATACAATTATTCAAATCCATATTTGTGTATATTTAGATCATTACTTTATGTACAAATTGGCAATATAGGGTTGATGACTTGTTTTAAAAGCCGGCCAATCAGATTCCAACTTCCCCCTTTCATTGCCCATAGCCGTGGAGATCTGAACTGAGAAAGGTCTTTTCTCGACCAGGACCTTACAGGATCCTCTCACTATCTCACTAATCTGGATTTCAGCTAGAGACATGTCAGCTGGTAAATGTATAGTCTTAAAGGAACACTATAGTGTCAGGACTACAAACATGTACTCCTGACACTATAGTCCTGAAGTGGCTGTTAAGCTGATCGGCTCCCCTCTAGTGATTTTTACTCACATTTTCTCCCCTGCCGCGCCGGCTAACTCCACCTCCAAGGCTGAGATCAACAATCTTCATGATCTCAACCAATCCAATGCTTTCCCATTGATAGGCTATTGCGCATGCATGGCAAAATGCTGTGCTGCACCAATCAGCATCTCCTCATAGATATGTATTGAAACTATGCATCTCTGTAGTGTCTCCATGCATGAAGCACCTCTAGTGGCCATTTGTGTGACTGCACTTAGAGGTGCCATCAGGCAGCAATGTAAACCCTGCCTTTTCTCTGGCAGGCCATAGACACCAGATCACACTGCATTGAGCTGTAGTGGTTCTGGTGACCACAGTGTCCCTTTAATCTTGTCCTCCATAGTTTTATATTAAGTATTGTTATATTTCCCGAATTGATGTTTACAGGGGTTAAATTTTTTTAAGGGCTTTATGATTTCGAACAATGTTCGCTTTACAACCAATTTTCTTTTGCCTCACTGTAGCAATTAAGTTCCCCCGTTTTTATCTGTCTTTTATAGTACAGCCATTACTGATTCTAGACGTGTTCTGCTATGTTTAAGAATACGATATACAATTAAAAGTCTTGTTCCTATGATATTGAGGTGAAACTGATCTCCCTCTATTTGTGCCATAGGGATGGCCCTGTATCAAATTATGTCCCATTCAATGGGGATTCCGTGGCTGCAGGGATGGTGACCAGCATTGTGGTATATCCTATCTATATTGTCATTCTTTTCCTGTTCAGACGGGCTCGTAGCAAGGTAAGAGAGCGACAGGTCACTTTCCTGCTTCCTGGACTGGTTATATATGTGTTCTGTCAGTATCTCACTCATTGACTGCATCCCTCTCTCTTCCAGACCTGTGTCAAGCAGTCCCTCTCGTTCTTCGACCAGCAGTCTCTGGAAATTGATAATTACTTGGATACGGTGGTGATGGAAAGCTCCTTTATTACTTACACAGGAATCCACGGTGAGGTGAGGAAGTGTCTAACTAACGGAGAGAGAGCGAGAGTGCGTCTGACCCAGAGAGAGAGAGAGAGAGTGCATCTGACCCAGAGAGAGGGAGTGTGTGTCTGATCCAGAGAGAGAGAGAGTGCGTCTGACCCAGAGAGAGAGAGTGCGTCTGACCCAGAGAGAGGGAGTGTGTGTCTGATCCAGAGAGAGGGAGTGTGTGTCTGATCCAGAGAGAGAGAGTGCGTCTGACCCAGAGAGAGGGAGTGTGTGTCTGATCCAGAGAGAGGGAGTGTGTGTCTGATCCAGAGAGAGGGAGTGTGTGTCTGATCCAGAGAGAGGGAGTGTGTGTCTAATCCAGAGAGAGGGAGTGTGCGTCTGATCCAGAGAGCGGGAGTGTGCGTCTGATCCAGAGAGCGGGAGTGTGCGTCTGATCCAGAGAGAGGGAGTGTGCGTCTGATCCAGAGAGAGGGAGTGTGCGTCTGATCCAGAGAGAGGGAGTGTGCGTCTGATCCAGAGAGAGGGAGTGTGCGTCTGATCCAGAGAGAGGGAGTGTGCGTCTGATCCAGAGAGAGGGAGTGTGCGTCTGATCCAGAGAGAGGGAGTGTGCGTCTGATCCAGAGAGAGGGAGTGTGCGTCTGATCCAGAGAGCGGGAGTGTGCGTCTGATCCAGAGAGAGGGAGTGTGCGTCTGATCCAGAGAGAGGGAGTGTGCGTCTGATCCAGAGAGAGGGAGTGTGCGTCTGATCCAGAGAGAGGGAGTGTGCGTCTGATCCAGAGAGAGGGAGTGTGCGTCTGATCCAGAGAGAGGGAGTGTGCGTCTGATCCAGAGAGAGGGAGTGTGCGTCTGATCCAGAGAGAGGGAGTGTGCGTCTGATCCAGAGAGAGGGAGTGTGCGTCTGATCCAGAGAGAGGGAGTGTGCGTCTGATCCAGAGAGAGGGAGTGTGCGTCTGATCCAGAGAGAGGGAGTGTGCGTCTGATCCAGAGAGAGGGAGTGTGTGTCTGATCCAGAGAGAGGGAGTGTGAGTCTGATCCAGAGAGGGACTGTGTGTCTAATCTAGAGAAGAGAAGTGTGTACTTAGTCCAGAGAGGAGAATTGTGAGTAAGATCTAGAGAGAGGGAGTGTGTGTATCTGTACCAGAGAGAGGGAGTGTGCGTCTTATCCAGAGAGCAAGTGTGCGTCTTATCCAGAGATCAAGTGTGAGTCTTATCCAGAGAGAGTAAACATGTATCCAGTTCAGACAGAGGAAACCTTTATCTGATCCCAAGAAAGGAAGTGTGTGTCTGATCTAGAGAGAGAGGAGGGGGGGGGGGGATTTATTTGAATGTGTCAGTCATCTAAGGCAAGGTATTGTCTGTCTTTTCTGGAGAGATAATGCATGTATGATCCAAATATGTATCTAATACGGAAAGAGAGAGTGTTTATCTATCCAGCTTTATAAATAATTATATTTGATGCAGTGCATTTTATCATGTTTACTTTGATAGGCATTTTCTGACCAAACAAAAACAGACATACCTTTGGATGACACAAAAAGGTGAGTGGTAGCATGTAAGATCTGCTTGTCCTTCTCTGTAATATGTTACCTTACCCCACTCCAAAACTGATCTACGTTAAAAATAGCTCTGACTCTTATTCGACAGAATCACCAAAGAATACCAGCATGACGATGGGTAGCCATTAAAGCAGATGTCACTAAATTCTCCCCTTTTCCCAAGCCCCCGTTGTCCCTTCTCAAGCCCCGCTGACCTGCTCCAAAACATTTAGTGGCCCCAGGACCGGTGTTACTTACCTTTTCTTTTATTGTGCTGGTTCCACCGAGTCTTCCTCCTCGGTGTCGCCATCTTCCAGTTTCCCAGATTGCAGTCGGCTTCCTCTGCCCTTCCAGCAAATTGAGTGTCTGAACAGAGCGTCCATGATGCAATGCTGCTGCTGGAAGTGACGCACTGCTGGAAGGAGATAAGCAGGAACATGACAACCAATGACAAACGTTGACAAATGACATGGAGCTAGAGTAAGGCTAGACCCTTTGTCAACTTTTGTCATCCTGTCGGTTACATATAATGAAAAGCAGTCCCTACTTTTCCTTATATATACCTTAAAATATATTTTCTTTATTTAAAAAAAAAAAAATAAGAAGAAGAAGAAAACAGGGATGCCTGGTGTAGGAGTGTAATTGTGTCATTAGCAAGACAATAGAAAAAAAAGTGACAAATCCACTTTAACTGTACAACTATAACCTCCATTGTGTTCCCCCGTACAGTTTCATTCAGTGGAATTCCAATGATGGAGTTCTCAGCTGGCCGGACCTTCTCAGTGATCCTTCCATCATGGGTAATACCATTCAGAAGCTTGAGAGACGTCGCACCTGCCGCCACATTGGGATCGATGGCAGCTCCCATCCCAGCGAGGAGGATAGGAGTGTTGTTGTTGGTCTTCCCCAAACACTGGGCCGACCCTTTGTAGCATCAGGTAAGGACAGGCAAGAATCAAACAGACAAGTTTTTTTGCAATAAGCATTTGGTATTAAATAATCATAACGTACACTGAACAAAATTATAAACGCAATACTTTGGTTTTTGCCCCTCAAAGATCTAAGACTTTTTCTATGTACACAGAAGGCCTATTTCTCTCAAATATTGTTCACAAACTTGTCTAAATCTGTGTTAGTGAGCACTTCTACTTTGCCAAGATAATCCATCGACCTCACAGGTGTGGCATGTCTCCTTCACTAAAGCACTCTCCTCGTTACAGCAACGGAGAGAGAGTAACATCACTTACATTGGCTGTAAGATATCAAACCAGGGAATCTAGCACTTTGTTTGTTATATATAACTGCCCTACTGAAGTTATTGTGTTTTTTTAAATTAACTAATAAAATGACTGTGTGTTTCTTCAGATGGAGCCAGCAGCATGTCTCTTCCAAGAGAGATCAGAAGGATTTCCAGGACTGAGACGGATCTTTTGTCCGATTTGTAAGTTAACAACAAACATTTATTAGTTATACCAAGGTCTGTCGAACACATCACTTGTCATCTGCTGAAAATCAACAACGTTCCGCAAACCAAAGAGAATTTGGTGGCATCTGCCTCGCCAATCCCTGTGTTCGTATTGTAGAGCAGCTGATCTTGTCCCTGACGACATCCTCTGTAAAACGTGTCTGCTTTTCAACACAGTAGACCTGGACATTTGTTTGTAACTACTTAGTTCTGCTAAAAATGAACATTTAAATTGAGGCCCTAAGTCATCGATCCATGTTTTTGAACTTTAATCCTCTGTTATTATCTTTAGCATCTCAAATACCCCCTCCCCCCCCCCCCCCCCCCCCCTTGAAGGGACACTTGACTATTTGTAATAGTGTCCTGTAATCTCATCCAGAAACTAATACTCAGTAGTAAACATTTGGTATTAATCATAGGGTATTGTTTTCTAATTTTTTTTTCAGAAGACTGAAGATGGCAATTATATT
Source organism: Pelobates fuscus (assembly GCF_036172605.1). Lineage (NCBI taxonomy): Eukaryota > Metazoa > Chordata > Amphibia > Anura > Pelobatidae > Pelobates > Pelobates fuscus. Next base: position 157,473,047 of record NC_086324.1, on the reverse strand, counting down.
ATCTCCATTTTTCCACAGATCCAATCCCTTTGGGGATAAAACTGAGACTATCATGTTGGAGAAGCTGAATGAGAAGGGCCAAGTGATGACATCTCCTGCCATGGAAGTGACAAGATCTACAAAGTCACCACGGACAGGTGTGTAAGGATTAGCACTGAATCCACTGTTAACATAGAAACATAGAAACATAGAATGTGACGGCAGATAAGAACCATTCGGCCCATCTAGTCTGCCCAATTTTCTAAATACTTTCATTAGTCCCTGGCCTTATCTTATAGTTAGGATAGCCTTATGCCTATCCCACGCATGCTTAAACTCCTTTACTGTGTTAACCTCTACCACTTCAGCTGGAAGGCTATTCCATGCATCCACTACCCTCTCAGTAAAGTAATACTTCCTGATATTATTTTTAAACCTTTGTCCCTCTAATTTAAGACTATGTCCTCTTGTTGTGGTAGTTTTTCTTCTTTTAAATATAGTCTCCTCCTTTACTGTGTTGATTCCCTTTATGTATTTAAATGTTTCTATCATATCCCCCCTGTCTCGTCTTTCCTCCAAGCTATACATGTTAAGATCCTTTAACCTTTCCTGGTAAGTTTTATCCTGCAATCCATGAACCAGTTTAGTAGCCCTTCTTTGAACTCTCTCTAAGGTATCAATATCCTTCTGAAGATAGGGTCTCCAGTACTGTGTACAGTACTCCAAGTGAGGTCTCACCAGTGTTCTGTACAATGGCATGAGCACTTCCCTCTTTCTACTGCTAATACCTCTCCCTATACAACCAAGCATTCTGCTAGCATTTCCTGCTGCTCTATTACATTGTCTGCCTACCTTTAAGTCATCAGAAATAATCACCCCTAAATCCCTTTCCTCAGATGTTGAGGTTAGGACTCTATCAAATATTTTGTACTCTACCCTTGGGTTTTTACGTCCAAGATGCATTATCTTGCACTTATCCACATTAAATGTCAGTTGCCACAACTCTGACCATTTTTCTAGTTTACCTAAATCATTTTCCATTTGGCTTATCCCTCCTGGAACATCAACCCTGTTACATATCTTAGTATCATCCGCAAAAAGACACACCTTACCATCAAGACCTTCTGCAATATCACTAATAAAAATATTAAAGAGAATGGGTCCAAGTACAGATCCCTGAGGTACCCCACTGGTGACAAGCCCAAGCTTCGAATATACTCCATTGACTACAACCCTCTGTTGCCTGTCACTCAGCCACTGCCTTACCCATTCAACAATATTGGAATCCAAACTCAAAGATTGTAGTTTATTGATAAGCCTTCTATGTGCAACAGTGTCAAAAGCCTTACTGAAATCTAGGTAAGCAATGTCTACTGCACCACCCTGATCTATAATTTTAGTTACCCAATCAAAAAAAATCAATAAGATTAGTTTGGCATGATCTCCCTGAAGTAAACCCATGTTGTCTCTGGTCTTGAAATCCATGTGTTTTTAGATGTTCAACAATCCTATCCTTTAACATGGTTTCCATCACTTTCCCCACTACTGAAGTAAGGCTTACTGGCCTATAGTTGCCCGACTCCTCCCTATTACCTTTTCTTGAACTTCCAATCTTCTGGGACTACTCCTGTTATCAATGATTGGTTAAATAAATCTGTTAATGGTTTTGCTAGTACACCACTAAGCTCTTTTAATAGCTTTGGGTGTATTCCATCAGGTCATTGACTTATTTGTCTTTACTTTTGACAGTTGAAATAGAACCTCTTCCTCTGTAAACTCACGTGTAATAAATGACTCATTTATCCTTTTTCTTAACTGAGGTCCCTTTCCTTCATTTTCATCTGTAAATACCGAACAAAAATATTCATTGAGGCAGTCAGCTAGACCTTTATCCTCATCTACATACCTTCCTTCTTTTGTTTTTAATCTAACTAATCCTTGTTTTACTTTTCTTTTCTCATTTATGTATCTAAAAAAAGTTTTGTCCCCCTTTTTTACTGACTGTGCTATTTTCTCTTCTGTGTGGGATTTGGAAGCTCTTATAACTTGCTTAGCCTCTTTCTGCCTAATCTTATAGGTCATTCTGTCTTCCTCACTCTGGGTTTTTTTATAATTACTAAATGCTAACTTTTTGTTTTTTTACTATTTTGGCCACATCTGCGGAGTACCACAGTGGTTTCTTGATTTTTTTGCTTTTACTGACAAGCCTAATGCAATTTTCTGTTGCCTTCAACATGGTCTATGCCTTCACTTGTATGGGTTGAGTAGACCTTCTGAAACAGACATTGAAGATATTCTGTAACAGGACCTGCACTTTCAAACACAGAGCTTGCTTTGTCCTTTCAAGTTTGTATATAGAATACAGTTTATTTAAACCGGTTTGGGGACCATTTCTCATTTATTCTGGATGGGACAGTGAGAATTTTAACCTGGAAAGCAAGCTTCATTACCCATAATGTTGTTCTTTTTATTTTTTTGTTTTACATTGACAGTTATAACCGACGCGTTTCAGAGACGCAGGCAGATGCTACCCTCGTGGTGTGCACGTGTCGCTCATGTGCTCAGCTGTGTCCTCCTCCTTTGTTGCTTTGCGGTGTCTGTCTGGATTGGTGTTGGCTTCACATCCAGTGTGGGTCTAATGTGGCTGATCTCTGGTATATTTAGTTTCCTCTGCTCCTTCTTTATCCTGGAGCCACTGAAGGTGAGTCTACCAATGGAGACACTAGGGAATGGTTCTCATAAAACTATATATATATCGTAGATTATGTGCCTTCCTTATGAAGACCTCTTCCCCTACCCAGAACCCACTATTATCTGTCTTGAACTTTATGATTACAGCTGCTGTATCTTCCTGTGTCCTCATTCTAGGTTCTACTTGAGGGCCTGTACTTTGCTCTTATTGTAAAGCGCCTGCACCCTGAGGAAGAGGATACATTGGTGGAATGCCCTTTGGTGGAGAAGATCTCTGAACGAATCACCAAAGTACGACCCCCACAGGGATTTGCTCTTTTTCAGGCCAGAGAAGAGGCACGGAAAGTGAAACTGCTACACAGAATGTTAAAGGTAACTCCATTTCCCAGACTTCATGTTGACTTTGCAGGGTTTGTGCAGAAAAAGATCCAGTGGACAAACAAAAACCTTCAACAGTAGGCGATCAACAGTGTCCTCTTTACTCTGCCAGCCTAATCCTGTTAGTGCCCTTAAAATCAGCCAATGGCAATTTCCTTATCCCTCCTATAAACTGAAATGTTAGATCACAGCTACACTTGTTCTTTTTTTCTGCCTTTACCTAAAGTCTTCAGACCTTCTTAAAGGAATACTTAGGGCACCATAACAACATCACAACAACTGAAATTAAGTTGTTATGGGGCCAGAAGAAAGATTTAACCTCAAAGTCTCTGACATTAACTCTCTAAGTCCCTTTGACTCCCCATTCATAAAATGGCTTGAAAAAGGCAGAAAGAAATGGTGCTGGAGAGAAGACTTTGCAGTTAAACCATTCATAATCGGTTTAATCCCTAAAGGTAAGCCAGTGCCTACTGACACCATGACAAATTAATTCCAATAAAGTTGTTATGGTGCTCAAACTGTTCCTTTAACCCCTTAAGGACACATGACATGCGTGACATGTCATGATTCCCTTTAATTCCAGAAGTTTGGTCCTTAAGGGGTTAAAGTGGCACCGTCACCGTCTAGGGACTTTTCATAAGTTGCTAAGACCCCCAAAGGTTACATTGCCACTGGGGGTCCAGTGGCCGGGGGGCAGGCAAAGTTGAAACTTACTTATATGAACCTGTTCTTCCTGGGCACTGTCATCCCATCTTCTTCAGGCCAGCCCTCTTTTGCTTCTGGCTCTCATGCTGAGAGTACAGCATTGAGGTCTTTGGAGGGTCCTGCAAAACCATGGGATATTCCATAGACAAAGTCAATTCCCTGCAGCTGTCACTGGTGATGGCTGGACGCAGTGTCCAGAAGTGTCAGGCATAGGAAAAATACTGAGACAAAGTAGCCCCTTCTTTCTCTCGCTATATCTTTTGACTGGGAACTGTTCGCATGGGCATTACTGTACATTTCTGGTCTAGGTGGACAATCTACATTTGTGCAACACCAAGGTAAGGAATCATACCAAGTCCAGAATGGATTGGCTCGAGAGGATACCCAAGTGGATAACTGCCTGTTTATTTATTAATAACTATGGAATTATTGTAGAGTCTAGTGAATAAACTCTTGCATCAGTGTGCCCTGTCTTACCAATCTTCTTTACTTGTATTACAGAACCTTGTAGTCTACATGCTGTTCTTTCTGGTTATTCTTCTCACCAACTATGGAGACTCATCTAGAACCCCAGGAGCTTACTTGCTGCAGCGCTCTGTGAAGCAGGAGCTTGGTGTCCAGAGATTCCTGCAGATTAAGAGGTATCACCCGGACATTATGTACTAAATTCAGAGTAGATGGCCTCCCCCATTATCCCATACATTATTACAGTTTTGTAGAGGAGCCCCTATAAGTCCTACCATGGTCATCATGTTACCTTTACAGGAGTCCAAGTGTCCTCTTCAAAATAAGACAATCAACTATTAGCATGGACTGACTGCCATTAATTAGCAGAAAGTAGACTGAATGTGATAAGTAGTTTGATGATTTCTCTAGCATTTAGTCCAAAGTTATGAGATATAACATGTTCTATAACCTGGTTTGTTCACACAGATCCGATGAGTTTTGGAACTGGGCGTCTGATGTTTTGCTGCCTTACCTGCACAAAAACCAGCTGCTCGGATCTGCTAGGCTGCGCCAGATCCGGTTTCGGCAAGGTGAGAGCCTCAATGCAATTTAATCGATATTCAGTTGAAGAACGTTCTCCGGCATTGACTCAGAGCATTTCCTAACCATGACATTGCCACTAGTGGTCTGGGGTGCGGGGGGGTTCGCCATTTTCTTAAAGATAAACAACTGACTGATACGAAGCCTTGCCATAGCTCATCTGCTGGTGAAATAGCCAATTTTTGTGATCCTGTTTTTCAAGTGGATTCCTACCCTGGTGTTCTTTTCTACTAAGTGCTCATATGTGCAAGTGAATCACAGAGCTCCACAGCAATAAAACACACAGTAACGTACAATGTGTAGGAGTGTATCACAGAGCTCCACAGCAATAAAACTCACAGTAACGTACAATGTGTATGAGTGTATCACAGAGCTCCACAGCAATAAAACTCACAGTAACGTACAATGTGTATGATTGTATTACAGAGCTCCTCAGCAATAGAACTCACAGTAACGTACAATGTGTATGCCAACCATTGACACACTAACATTACTCTCAATTTGTGGATTCTCAGCGGTATGTGGTGATTCCCTATCACTCACCAGCAGAACCTGTGCAGAGCCACCTCTGCTTGATGCAAGCAATGATGTGGGTTGGATCCAGAACACTGTCAACCAATCCTACGCTTGGAAACACTCCTTACCGGATGTTACCGGGTAAGAAACACGTTTACACCTGGGTTTTTATTTTTTTAATAATTGGTTAATATTTATTGAAAATTCAACCATCGTAAGGGTCATTTCTAGACAAGTTACAACCGAGTTAAACTATTTTAATATGTTACACATATAATACAAGAATTAAACAAAATATATTAAATCTACTGATACATGTAATATACATTGTAAACACTTTTCGTGTTCTAAGAAGCCGGAAGTCCCTCCAGTGGCTGTCTGATAGACAGCCACTAGAGGAGGACCTAACCCTGCAAGGTTTATAAAAACTGCAATAATTACACTTGCAGGGTTAAGGGTGATGGCAGTTGACACCCAGACCACTCCAATGGGCAGAAGTGGTCTGGGTGCCTGGAGTGTCCCCTTAATGTACATGTTTTCCGAACACCCATTCCCACACAACTGTTTCCTAGTGATTGATTTAGAGTTATTGATTGAGAAGGTGCATCTCTGCACATAAAGAAACTCCGTTAGATGATTTTCTGTGGGATCATGCTTGCTCTGCCAAGGGGGTACCACAAGAAAAATACAATGTACCATGACAATATCTGGTCGAGTTTCGGTGCCCCTACCTGATTGACATGTTATTACCAGTTGCAAAGCATTTGTTCTGCCTCCTTTCTTTAAATTTACCTGAATATTGTAGTAGAAATATTTATGTCTATCTATCTACCTGCTTACCAGGGCATGGTGGATGATGTATTGGTTGTAGCTGTGTGGGCGCTGTAGCTGTGTGGGCACTGCCCTGACATCTTGGACATCTTGCCTGGCCTCCCAGCTCAGACAGAGTCTGATATTGTGTTTCCCCATCTTTTGCAGTGACTGGTATTGGGGCTCGCTCTACATGTATGATAATTCTGGGTATAATCAGATGCTTGGAAGCAGCTTGGAGCAAGATAAGGCTGTCCTGGGACATCTCCAGCAGAACCACTGGATAGACGGCCTGTAAGTCATTAATATTTACTTTTTGTTTCCAATTGCTACAGTAGATCTTTGTTATCCCCATCGGTTTGGAATACTGCTTCATGATGATCTTAACATTTCCACTTTTTTTCTGGAAACGCTATTTTTATTTGCAATGTATTCTTCTGATTTTTTTTTCTTCTTTTATAGTGCAACTGAAATAATGTTTTATGACCGTGGCAAGCTAATAATTGGTTATAGCGATGCCAGTGATGCATGTCAGGAGACGAGTGTGGCATAATTTAGTGTAAACCTATAACGGAAGATTTATCACTATGTTGTGATCTGATAAGTGGTGTAAAGTTGTAGCAGAAATATCCCCCTGTTCAGTCCATTTGTCTCTATGACCTCACTTTTACAATTCTGATCACAATATTTTCATAAATCTCCCCAATGTCTAAAGTCTATTTTTTTCTTACATTTTAAACAGGATTTGAGTAAATTATGCCCAGTCAGCATAATTGCCGAATGCGCTATACTGCGGATTGCTATTACACATTACGTTCTAGAGCAGGTGTGAAGATCCCTAAATTATATTTAAATCTAAATCTTCGGTGATGCTTTTCCATTGTAAAAGCTGGGAAGGCATCTTGACAGATGTAGTCCTACAACATTTTGGGATCTAGCTTTGTAACAGTCCTGTTTTACACGATCATTGTAATTCAAAATCGTGACCAGTGGTAGGCGCTATAGAGTGCATTTCTGTTTTTATTTATCATGCTTCCAAACTGCTTGGGTTAAAAGGTAGTGGGAGCTTGGGGGGTGTGGCCGACGAGCGAACGTACCAGACGTGTGCATGTGGAGCTCCATACCAACGCGGGACAAACACAGCTAAATAGAGCAGTCAGACTCCCTCTCAGCGGGCAAAACCACACTCCCACCCCAGAGTCTAGAATGGGGCGCAAAAATAAGAAATTCCGCCTACTAGAGACAACCAAATTAGCTGATATTAGGATTTCCTTCGAGAGGCCTTCTCTGCCGGCTCAAACCAAGATGGAGCCGGAGGCGTGTATTGGGGAGGCAGACTCGGAGGACTCACCATCAGTGGAGGCCCTCTCCCGAGACTCTGAGGAAGACTCGTCCCCAGTGACAAAGAGGGACATCAGGGACCTCCTGGAGGAGATGAGGGGGATATGGAAAGCGGACCTCCGAGAAACTCAAAAGGAGATGGCACGAATCACGGCAGTGGAAGCCAGAGAAGGGGACAGAGAGCAAACCCTGCAATCCACCGCTCAACTACAAGAACACGGACTAAAGAGAACCGTTACGACGCTGGAAGCCTAAGACATAGGCGGCGGAATGTATGCATTCGTGGCATCCCGGAAAACAGCGGGGATGACCTATTGCCGTATGTATTGAGACTGTTAGCCTCAATAGGCAGCACAGATCCAAGCACATTTCTTTCCGCTTTCCGAATTCGGAAGGCTGCAGCAGCACCAGATAACATATCCAGAGACAAAATAATCGTGACTAGGGACGTGGCGATTTGCACAGCGATTTTATCACGCTCAAGAAACCAAAACAACATACTTTTTGAGGGACTTACAGTGGCTATTTATGGTGACATTCCTTTTACAGCACTAGTGATGCAGAGACTACTGGCACCAACTGCTAAACAAGTTCGAGAGGCAACAATCCGCTACCGGTGAGGAGCAGACGGCTCACTTTAGGTCCAGAGGGAAGACCAGACTCTCGGCAGATGACCGAGAAGCTTTCCTCAGGAAACTAAAACTTAATCTGCCCACCATGGACAAACCTCGACAGAGGGGCGGAGAGACTGGGGCAAAGCAGACATACAGAAGTGGACTAGTACCTACGAAACAAAAACAGCATCCAAACTGACACTCACAAGACCACACACACAGCTAACTTAAACCAGCTATCTACTAGCACCCATACTACACCCACCTCCTCCACCCAGTTACCACCTTGAGAGAAGACCATGCATAAAACACCTCACATAATTCCACATCAGCCTATACCACATAGCCACACCACTGGACACATTATACAATGTTTTATATTTATGTTTTATTTTATGCAATGTTAAAAAACATTTATAAATGTTAACTTACCCTAGACCACCAGTTGACGTCTACAGACATTCTCTGGAGTGCCAGACACATCACGGCAAGGCCAGCATAATGCACACGTCCCAAGCAGTCAGACATTACCCTGGGAACAAAGCTAAGCACAACTAATAAACGAATAAAAGGGCTAAGATAGAGGCGGTTAGTACTAAGCAAGCTCGCAAGGGAGACTGATGACATCCTAGAACGACTCCCAAGTAGTAATGCACTCAGTGCAGCCAGGCAATATACCGAGTCTTCGGATGAATGGTTTTATATTGTAAGCTCCGGACCCACAACGACACAGATACTGTGGTTACCTTAAATGCATGTTAACATATGTTATTTTCTCATATATTGTGTTATCCTCTTCTATATTCTGCGATTCTGATGTATTTTTTGAGTATCAAACTCTGATAAGATACAAATTTTTTAAAAAAAGTGGTGGGAGCTTGTGCCTGGGGAGTATGAAATAATTGCAATGATTGTTTTTGTTTTGCAGAACGAGGGCATTATTTGTCGAATTCTCCCTTTATAGTCCTGGAGTTAACTTGTATTCCTCGGTCACGCTTCTTCTTGAGTTCCCATTGGCTGGCAAGACCCTCCCATCCACAGAGATCAGGGCATTTCCTCTTCTGCATCTTAGTGGTGACACCCACCTTCTGCTCACTATGATGGTATGGGTTTCTTTACAATTCAGTGAATCTGTGCAGCCTCCAGTATCGCCATCAAAGCTCCCTCTCCTTAAATCTGGGCCTAAACGGTGATTGCATTGTGTTGAGCTTGAAAGGATGATATTGCTAGGTTTACAACAAAAATAATTTTGGCATCTTTGTTGGAATTTTGATTTCATCAGAGTTTAACGGTACCGACAGATAAGGGCAACCGATCATTAGCCTATTCTGCTACATATGGACTTTGCAAAGTGTGTTGTTTGTTTAAAGTATCCATTTACGCACATTTCAGGTACTTTTCATTTTTGTGTTATCAATGTTGCTATTTATATTTTAGTTACAGCGCTTATTTGTCCTTTGATTGGTGTAATTGATTAATGGAAAGCTCTAAACACCATTATCACTACAGTGTAATGTAGTGGTTATAGTGCGAAGATTGTCTTTGAGCTACCAAATGTAAATAGTCAAACAGTTTGCCAATGGTTGACTTACCCCCACTACTCCCAGCCTTTTTGTGCCAGAAGCTCTCTTCACTGAACCAAGCCCTTTAGTAAAAGGCTTATTTAGTTCATTGTCTGAAAGTGATCCCCCAAGTATATTGGCGAATTAGCTTCCAGCTGCGAAGATGCAAAGACTGGGGACTAATGGACCCTAATTAAGAAGTCAAACTATTCACAGCATTTGACTGCTCGATGTTGAAAAGTATCGGTGATTGCATCAACATATTTAACGTTTTCTTATAGTTGATGGGTCCAACTTAATATACATTTTAAGACACAGCAATATAATAACTAATGTAAGCTGTATTTTTTTTTTTTGGAATGGACCCAAATTGACAATCCTATAAAAATCTGATACTTCCAGTCATGAATTTCACTTTGCTTCTGTGTGTCAACCTTTCCCAGGTATTCCTGATGATGTTTGTGGTGTACTTTGTCCTTTCGGAGTGCCTTGCGATCAGGAAGGAGGGACGCTCATATTTTACCCATTTCTGGAACTACATGCAGTGGTTGATGACAGTCCTCGCTGTCTGCACTGTGGTCGTTTATCTGAGTCAGGCAAGCCTGGCGGAGCAGCAGTGGAATAGATACCTGAAAAACAAAACCGCGTTTATCAGCCTCCACCAAGTAGCTTTCCTGGGGAATACATTCCATGGACTGTCTGCTTCCCTGCTGTTTGTTCTTACTGTGAAGGTAAGTTGGCCAAGCTTAGCAATCATGGTGTTCTATTATCATGTTCAACATTTTCACCCTCTGTATAGGATTTAAATTAATCCACATGGGTTAGAGAAGACCACATCTTCTGGCAGTCTCTCTTGCTAGGATTTGTCTCTTTTGTGTATTATCGAGCATAGAATTGGTCAATGTGAAAAATCTCACAAGATGCCTGAAAACATCTCTGTTTCCATAATTATGAGTTCAGTCAAGCCCCTCATAAAGACCACTCAAGAAGTTCCCAAGAAAGTTTCTGAACTGGTTAAAATGTTTCTAGGAGGACAAGTGCTTTTAGAACAAACCTACTTCTGATATAGATACCTCCATTGTACCCAGTTCCAAACTATATATGCCTCCCACGCTTGTGTGGTCACCACATAGAAGTGGGACATGCCTTCTATCCTTCTTCCAGCTTGTGGCATGCGTTTATATCATTTGAGGAACATGACTACCGTCTATATTGGAGACTGTAGAAAAATAATGCCATGGTGAGATTCTTGTTCCCATGGCAATTGGTAAAAACCAATGTCTGAGTCACATATATACATATGGGGTGTAATGGCAGCAGGAAGTGAGATCCACTTTTTCCACAGTGATCCTAATCATCTCTTCTCTATAACAGTTTTTCTATAAGCTCCTTCTCTGCGTAGGTTTGGTACAGAATGGGTTCAAGTAATAAAGATCCTTTTTCTGTCTCGAGTGGTTGACTTCGATTATTCTACAACGTTAAAATAAAGTTTAGGTATTTTTTTCAATGAGAATAATTGATTATGAAGCTAGACTTCCATCAGTCATAAAACCCCAAAATCCTTTGTTGTATATTTTTTTCAGGCTGCTCAACAGCTGCGTTTCATCCGAGAATGGTCAATATTTGGGAAGACGATAAGCAAATCTGCAATGGAGCTGTGTGCCGCATCCGGCGCTGTTCTTGGGTTGTTGCTGGTATACACCCAGGTCGGCTTCTTGGTAAGTAGGAGTTCTGAAATAATAGGCCACCAGGATCCATTTAGACAGTCAAGATACAGATTGTGTCTGTAGGGTATTTGGCTGTATTTGGTGTCGTGGGAGGTGTGGTCTCTCTTTCCAAGTAAAATTGTCAGAATCTCAGTGTTAGTTCAGAAATAAAAACAGGGTACAAAAGCATCATCTACTCATTAATTAGTCACAAAGGACCTGAGTAGTTGTAGTTGTGGGATTAAGGGGCCTTATTACAAACCCAATTTATTTTTTTTCTAATCCTGTACTTTCTGGAATTCCTAACCCTAACTATATTCTCTAATTTACTAACCGGAACGGCTATCCATTTATTAACCATAACTATGCTATGTTCTCATTTTCACTGCTCTGCTCTGCGCTCTTTCCTACCCGTAGCCTCTATCTAGTTAATACCAACAATCACTCTCTCTAATTTGCTAAACTAACCCATACCCCTCTCTTTATGTCCTACTCCTAATTGCTCTCTCTGTTTCTAAACACTAACTTATCTATAAATACCGAAGCTAACCCCCTCTCTAATTATAACCCTGACTGCAACTTGTTCTTTTACCAATTTTTACTGCAACCTGTTCTTTTTCCCTACACTGCCCATCTTCCTCATTATTTATTTAAACCATTTTTGGAACCTAATGGAAATCAAGCTGCCCATGAATGAACCCACAGCCTTAGTAATTGTATGTGACCACCTTGAGTCCATCAGCTATGTGTTTGCTGTGTGTGTTTGGTATGCTCATAGTTATAATTTTTTTGTGTCCAGTGTAAATTAATTAATGATTTTAAGAATAATTATGCAAAGCACTAGGTATCTAAAGGGTGGTCCTCACTTTAGACTTTTAGTCCAGAATTCTGACCTGCAGAGCTGTAGGTGGCCTTGTATTTGTAGGTGTTAATATCACTAATAGAATACTTTTCCCTCAGCTATTTTCTTCATCCTGGGAGAACTTCCGCAGCTTTGGATCCAGCTTGACCACGCTGCTTGCAATGACTCGGGGATGTATCAGTCTGAAGGCCCCCTTCCCAAACTTCTCCTTTGTGCCTCGACTCTTCTCCCTGAGCTACATGATCTTAGAGATATGGATTCTAATGCGGCTCTTTGCATCCGTTCTGATCAACAATTACAGCCTTGTGCGTCTAGAGCTATTCCGCCCAGCTTTTGAACTTCAGGACTACGAGATGGTGGAACTCTTCCTCAGGAGACTGCGGATATGGATGGGAGTCAGCAAAGTGAAAGAGGTGGGCTTCAAGCTTGCTGGTTGTCTCCATATTTATTAAGAACTTCGATAGAAAATTGTATTTTCATTTTTATTTTGTTTAAAGGGTTACTCCAAGCATACTCTGTCATCCCAAAAAGGTGTGGGGGAGGGGGAGGGGGGGGGGGGGGTTACATTAAAAGTATCTTTTAATCCAAATGAAGATGGTACATATGCTAGAAACTTGAATTAGTACTATTTAAGTAGAGGTAGCTCTAGGTTATCTAAATACAATCCGCACCATTGATCCCAATACCCCAGCATATTACAATATATGCTAAAAATATGCTATCCATTGTGCTATTGTCACAATTACCACCATCTGCTTTTGGGTTTTCTATACTACACAGAATTGCGATACATAGACACCCATGTTGCCAAATTAAGCTAAAAAAAAAGTTTGAGAAAAAAATGTGCTACTAAACTTTTGACTCTCCATTTTATTGTACAGGGTAGAACCTCCTCATGTTCTCAGGAAACAACGGAAGGCAGTGGTAAACATGTTGATAGAGTAGTACTGATTACACTCCATTGTCTGTTTTGGTCTGCTTGTTCTAATTTGGTTTTATCTTGGGGTAAAGCGCTGTCCAGTGTATATATTTATTTTAAACAATCTTAAGAATTTTGAAGAAGCAAGCAGTTTGCTCTCAGAAACTGTAACACTTGGGTGTATTCTTTGGGGTTGCTATTGTGTATGGTGTCCTCACATGGTTTCAGTGTTGTGCAAAAATGTACGTGAAGCTTTTTTGTTAATATGTGCCTACCACATTTTGTGTTACAGTTCCGTCACAAAGTTCGATTTGAAGGCATGGAGCCACTTCCTTCACGCTCTTCCAGTGATTCAAAGTCTCTGCGATTGCCCACCCCAAGTGCTGCATCTGACACTTCATCATCATCTTCCTTCTCCACCCTTTCCAGCCAGCTGGACACCCTGAGTGCTGGAAGCTCCAGAGAGAGAATAGAAGCAGACTCAAACATCCAGAGACTTTTGCCAGTGCTAGATACCCTGTTGTCACAATTTGACTTGGTCAACCATGCAACAGAGGAGGTATATCGCATAGAGTGCAGCCTGGAGGATGTACAGAGAAAGAGTGCCCAGACCAGACGCAGTGGAGATCATCCATTGCACAAAACCAGTTCCAGTGGTCAACGCCACCTCTTAACAGGTGCAAAGATAAAAAAGTCTGATGCAAGCCGTCAGGTTTCAAAGAGTTCCATGGAGGTTGTGAGACAACCCTTGCCCCCACAACAACTAGTTGAGAATGCACTGGCAAATAAGTTAATTTCATTGGAGAAGGTGAAGATGGGTGAAGAGCCGGCATTGATCCCCATGCAGATAACCTATGCTGCTCAGCAAAAGAAAAGGAAGTCAATGCGTGCCCATAACAGAGTGCATCCCAGTGTTAGTTAGCAGGCAGACTCATGCTTGCAAGATATTGCTTCATAACACCACTTATTCTTGGTGATGGATCCAGTGACTAGGAGATCCTTCTCACATCTTCACCTGCCATGAGCTAGTATGATCTCCTGGCCAGATTGTTGGTCAGTCATCTAGAAAGCTGAATATTGAGTCCTTTCTAGAATCTCGAATTGTGAAGTTGAATCTCTGCGCGAGACATGCAATGACATACAACAGCTAGTTGATATTCTGAAAGGTATTATTTTTTGTCTGTGTGTTTCCTTGTCCAAGCACCAAAGTAACCAACCAGAGTAAATCTCAGTCTTTTTCTGTCTTTGAGCCCTGGTGGCTCTTAAGATTTAATACTCTCCTGTTTAAAAGCCCTGGTGGCCTTAAAGCTTAAATATAACCCAATGGCAAGCCCTGGTGGCTTGTAAGGTGTTAATGAACTTCTTTCATAGTCCAGGTGACTAGTTGTTTCTCCTTAAGCCCTGGTGGCTTGGTCTATATTCTTCGCAATGTTGACACATAGACAGCTGGCTGTTCTAGTTTCTGTCTAGATTCTAAATGTGTTTATGGATTGGATCTGGTTCAACATGGACACCTTTTACAGTGTTAAAGGACATACAAGGCCTTTCAGTTTCTATCAGTCTTCCAGAGATGCTTCTTGCAAAAAAATTTTGGTGCTTACAAATGGAACCAGAGCATTGAGAAGTACCTGCTGTTCAGTCCTGGGGTGACTCTTCAAGCTACTTTTTCGATGATCTCTCTCCAAACTATTCAGGGTGCTGCAAGAACTTCAGAAATCTCTATCACTGTAGTGATACGGCATGCTTTGTAAACAAATGGAACCAACTCCCCATCTGCCTCCCAATTTTTTTTTCTAATGAACAGACTTGGTTTCCATATGTGATGGAACCCCAGACATCACTGCACTTAAAGGAGCAAGTACATATTTGTGTCCCTAGTTTAATAACGGGACTTGTTACGCCCATGTCTTATATATGCATCTCTTTTATTTTTATGTAAAACAGTAATAATGTGCTTTACGTTAAGTGTGCCAAACAGTTGAAAAGGCTTTGTACTCAATGTTTTCCATTTCAGTTGACAGTTCTTCAGCATTAGTAGAAAGCAAAATGTTAAATTAGCCTCTTCTTTTAAAACACAAAGAGATATAGAGATATAGATAGATGGGTACCTTGAAAAGCCTGTTTGTATTGCCAATGCAACCATTTCCCCTCCCCCTATTTGAGGGTTTTTTTTTATGGTACATAGGAAAGATGACTTATTGTATCTGAAACACTTTATATCCATTTGCTAAAATGTTTGGTTTGGACAGAGACTCAGAGAACATCTTCCATTTAAACATGTCTCTGGGGCTGGCCTAAATTGGAATTTTAAAGAAGACTCCAAGCACCATAATTACCAGTGTGCTGTAGTGGTTATAGTTCCAGAAGGGCTCTGGCACCTATAGGGATATGTAAGAATTCATACCATTTTATTACTGCTTTAACTTTTTACCTGGCGCAGCTGCCCACCTCCCCTCTGACAGAGGTCCTCTTTATTGAGCCAAGCTCGGTGCTGCAGGGTTTGGTGCAGGAGAGCTAGCTGCAGACGAGATGTGGAGCGCTGCCAAGGGAACGCCAGATTAGAATTTGAATCATTATTAAATGGTTTGAATCCTTGCATTGTGGGGCTGCCACCGTGCGTGCTGTAGTGGTTGTGGTACTTGGAGTGCTGCTATTATATTGGCCTTTTCCATAAAAGCCATTGTTACATGGAATATGCTTTTAGAGATGCATTCCATCCTATGCAGCGTGCCTTGATGATTTATTGTAAAGCCCGTGTGGGCTGTCTAGAGCCGTGATAGTCACCCACTGCAAAGTATGAACTTAAGAGATTGAACTCTACATAGGCCCATTCAACCAAATCGATCACAAATAAGAGGCAATTAAATTTGCAGTGAGAGACTGTTGTCCCACCGACATCCACTGCTGCTTGGCTGATGGGCATGTTGATACTCCAAGCATTCGCCTGCGGTCTCACCAGCTGTCAGTGTAAAACTGCGTGACTGCGAGACGTGCCATTTGGACAGTCGAAGGATTTACATTTTCGCTTCTATGAAACAAATCTTCCAGTTTTCTCTAAATAGCTTGCTCAAAGAGATTGGCTTGTGGGTACCCCCAACATTTTAATGGTTAGACTTGCTTTGTTATTTTCTGAATGTATTGCCGTTTTTTTTTTGTTTTTTTTATGTGTTGATTTAGCCGTTTGCATGGAGCGCCTTGCACTTTAAACAATGCCTTTCCACTCGTTACTAGATCAGGAATATACGTTTAGTAATTACAGTATTTGTGGGGGGAGAAAACATTAACTGAACTTGTCTCTTGAGCTGTGAATGGTATCTCACCTCCAGAAGTTCCTCTAACTAAACTCAACTGATCACCTGTGTAGGCCCTTCAGATTTATATGGACTGCCTTTCCCATGACGTTCAGCCAGCCTAATAGAAAATGTAATGTACAAACAATTTCAGTGCCAAAGTTAAACTATCGCTAACATAGGAACTTGTATTCAATGTCCCAAAATTATACGCTATTTTGCTCTTATATACAAATTTTGCATATATTATATATAATCTGGTAATTGTCTTTGTCCTACGCTATACCCAGTAATATAAATCCTCCTCTGGCTCACATTTTATTTCATTTTAATTAAGCTCTCTCTCCCCTGACTCTTTATTGGAAGGTGAAATTAAATTATTTCACAGCTCAAATGACATGTCAGTCTTGGTAAGCCTGGGAACCTCAGGATTTACAGGATAAAAAAAAGTGTGTATATTTTTGGAAAAGTATTGCTATATTTTCATAGCGCCTTAACAACAAGCAAATATGTAGATAAAGGTACAGTTATAACGAGGGGTATTTAAATGATGTATGATGTGCTCTCGTACCTTGTATATATTAATATATCTATAATTATATCTGAGAATGGGAATCTGCTGCCCTGCTTATAGTATAGGTTGTAAAAGTATTGCAGGGGCAGATTAAATTTTCCTCTAGTCTTGAAGGTGTCAAACTATATACTTTTTCTGCTTTTATAATATTCAAAAGCCATTTATAGTGTCTGCATTTTTATTTTTTTATAAACCATTGTAGGAAGACTGACTGAATTGGCAAATCAGGCCATTTCTATACAAATAGGTGGGGCGGAATCGGTGGGCGACCACCATCCTGCAAACCCTTCACTCGGAAAGAGAGGCCCAATCAGGCAATGAATGTTAGAAGCAGATATAGGCTTGTTTACGTGGTTAATGGTTTATTGTTGAGGGTTAGCATTTTAGGGAGTGGATCACAATGTAGACGCGAGGATGGATTACAGCCACCAAATGTAAAATGGCTTTATATAAGCAGAACACAGCCCTGCTCTCTTTGAAACTTCAAATTAGAACATTCATTATGTAGCAGGAACACACATTGCTTATTCTTGACCCTTAGTAAAGCGATGGCAGACCTTGGCACGCAAAATGTTTTTGAATTACTACAAATCGTAGTTCACAAAACATGTTGGGTGCCAAGTTTAGCGAGCACTCCTCATGGACATAGTTTTTAGAAAATGATTCGCTAAACATTGGATTAGATTTGCAAAATTGAGGCCAATATAGTTCAGCGTAGACGAAGATTGTTTTTCTCCTCCCCCTACCCCCCACTCCCCTTTTGTTTTGACTCAGCTGTTTTGGTCTAAATATTGCAAAATATCAGTTGTCATTTCAAAACACTATTTACTTAATAAGACTGTTGCTAAATCTCCTACCACCTTCGGGAAAAAAAGGCACTCCCAATATGGCTTCTGTCCAAACGCGATCATCATTTAGACCTTCCCAGTCTTTACCTAGAGAAACGCTCAGGTTTAGCAGGGAGTATGTAATCTTTTAAAAACCGCCGATGGCCAACGTTTATGTGCAGATGTGAACTACAAGACCAGTGTGGCAGAACGGGAAATGTAGTTCGCAAACATGGTTTGTGTGAAGGTTAGCCATTGCCGTTTTAGAAAGTATTACATTAACCCGAGCAGCGCGGTCCCTATAATGCAGTATTCAAAGACAACTAATAAAATATGCAATGCCAAAACAATATCTAAGCTGCTTATTTAATATATTGGATATTGATCATGAGTTTTGTTTCACTTTCAGTCATTTTGTCAGCATGTAGATAATTTGGGGCCCAGCCCATGCCATCTGGATGTTCGTTCCAGTTGGCCTTTTGTTTAGTTTTTTTAAGCAGTATGGACAATGGCTGGACCAGGCTCACTATAGATACAAGTTCTTTTTATTTTGATAATTGGGCAGTAGTCATTCCAATCCCATAAGGGAGCGATTAAAAGGGATTAAAAAAAATAAAAATGCCACTTGGGCTTTTTTATACATTTTAAGTGTTATTTTTAGCTGCCTCAAATTGTAAGCATTATGTAGTTTTACCCTTTTTGTTGCTCATCACAAAATGGGTCAATCCATTTGTTTAAAGTTGTAATTAAAACGAAAAGTAAGACAGACATTTTTAGGTCAGTTCCCAGCTAATATAAAGACAACATTTTGCTTAACTTAAGATTGGATCATGAGATTGCAATGTCACTTAGTGTATGACCTAATGCGTAGAAGAGAAGGGAAAAAAAAAAAAAAGTTAGCCGAATTCTTTAGAAATTCCAACTTTAGCACAGGATTGCAAATATGAATAATGAAAAAATCTTTACAGGCAAGAGGAAACAATGAATTAATGTTTACAAAGATTATAAAGAAAAAGGAAGAAAAAAAAAAAAAATTACCTTGGCTTAACCGGTAACATGTGACTGTTACCTCCTGTAAAATAAGGGGACATTGTGTCCCATTTAACTTGGGACGCTAATAAGACCTGGGGGAACTTGCAGGGTACAGTTTGCACGGTTTATTCCGTAAAGCAGGCGTCCCCAAACGCCAGCCCTCCTGATGTTGCTGAACTACAACTCCCATGATTCTAAGAATGAAATAGGCTGAGAATCATGGGAGTTGTAGTTCAGCAACATCTGGAGGGCTGGCGTTTGGGGAAGCCTGCCCTAGTTAAAGGGGACACAATGTCATCTCTCTGTAAAAGGACAAATGTCACACTTTGCTGTGACTGCATCAGCTGCTAATGTTTAAATGTGCACTTATCTCCTGCTACCAATGGCCTGTGTGCGAGCAATGGCTGAGACTGTATGTTAGCGTTAGTCACATGGGCAGGCGCTGGGATTATTTATTGCTGAATGTATGCGTGCTCAGTGTTATTCAAATGTCAGATCTCTACAGCAGGTGAACTGGCGTTATTGGGGGGGGGGGTCATCCCCCTTAAGAGATCTTGTTCCCACCCCACAAGTGAAGCCATTATTATTGCTTTTTTTTGTTGGTAAATGCATAAAGTAATGCTGTTTGTAAGGACAAAGTCATTAAATGAACACTGACTGCACAAGGATTGCCTCGTTTTTATATCAATCACCGACTGATACACAGAAAGCTTATGGATTCAGATATAGGTATACCCGATAATGTTTTATGGGGGGACAATGATATTCTAAGTTCGAAAACCAAAAAGAAACATTAGAACACAATCTCCCAACATAGATTTATTTTATTCTGTATTTAGTGCACTAAGTAAAGGTCATTCTCAGAATGCAGTACGGCCACTCCAGTTTTGTTCAATGTGTCTCTCATCTGATGTTTGAAGGTAGAGAGTGGGACTGGAGAATGTCATGCTTTTGCATATGGAATCCTGGGAGCCGTGCAGCTTTCCCTCTGTCAGCAATGCCAATCAGGCAGAGGGATAAAATATCACAGCTGACGGCATGCAGAGGTAAAGCAGCAGGATTGGCAAGGAAACGCGCATTTGTGAATAAAATCACGCCAGGTTCCACTTGCATCCAGCAGTGGGATGCGTGGGCATGACATTCATAGAATAAACGCATGCCAGACTTGTCATTACTCGGGTTATAAAGGCCTCCACTTTACCTCTTTCCATAAAGGATTTAAACATCATCTGTAAGGGATACTACAGGCCTGAGGTGACAGAAATGGCTCCATCTCACAGCTTGAGACAGTTTGTGCATTTAGAATTAGTTCCCCAACACCATCAAGTTATACAATGACATTTTACATTTTCACTAACGCCATTTTGGTCTAACATTTCTGATTTTGGACAGTTTATACTGCACACGTTAGTGGATAACCCGACATTTATATATTTGTCAAACAATTTGTTCTATTGAACTGGGTCAATGGCAGCAGCCACTACTAAACCATTTCTAACATGTCTCTTAAAGGCGTACCACCATGACCACTACACGTTGCAGGGCTTCAAGGCACAACGCTGCATGTACAGACACAGTTTAACCCCTTTGTTGTCAGAGGTGTCACATCTTTGCGGCATCATTAGCCAATGCAAACGTCTGTTCCTTGCAAGTCTGCCCCACTACTAGAAAACAGGGCCAGGGTACTCCTGACACTATAACCATTACAGCAAGCTTTGAGTAACTCTTTAAAATACCGTTAAAGCAAGAGACACCTAGACAGTGTTCACATATCTTTAATTCAGAACTGTACAGAAGACAGGAAAAATCCACACAATTAAAAAAATTGCACTTTCAATGTCCTCATAGGACAGAAAGATCTCCTCTCACTGCAAAAAGAAAAACTAAACTGTTATCGAGAACGAGGAAATAATTTTAACTTCATAGATAACCGGTCATTAATAAGTTAATGCTTGGGAGTTTAAATATTCAGAAAATTTATATTGAGAGTCTTATTTGAAAAAGAATTCCCAGACAATCTCAGCATGGTTTTGTAATTTAGGGCCTCACAGTGTTTAGAAGTCTGGAGAAACTTTGTAAACCCACACCATCGCAGTCTCTTGGTCAAGCTTCTCGCGTACCATTCATTCAGATCTTACAGGTTTATTTACTGAACTGTAAATTGCTGAAAGTTGACAAGATAAAACGGACAAAGAACCAAAATTGGAAAAAACCTTAAGTTTGGTTCTATTGGGCTACAAGTTGCAATTCTTTTCTCTATTCTGCACAACTACCGGATTAGCAATATTAAACAATCGCTCGTTGACTAAAAAGTTACGCAAACTCCGTGAAGTCGTCTACACCCGAAATTAGCCTGGTTCTCTGTCCAGTTTCAAAAGGTCCGTTAGGATTTATTGGACTTGGTGGGGGTTGCTTGTTAGCTAGCACATAACTTGGATAGGGCAGATTTGCATTTATCTCCAACAGCTCGTTGTGGATCTAAATTAGAAAGGAAGAAATAAAAAGAAAATTTCAATACAAACTTACACAAAACCAAAAAAAACACCACTTAAGACAAAACCTGAAAATTAAACTATTACAGTGCTCTCTGCAATGTGCCCAAAAGCACATAGAACAAGGAAAAACAAACATCTGATTATGTCACCTAATAAAGCAGGACCATTTCTAAGTTAGTCTCCGCAGTGGTCAGGTATATATCATGGAGCTGCAAATGTACTTGCAAGTCTAATATATGCAGATCTTGAGAAGAGAACAGAGTCCCTTTAAAAAGGCTTTAAGATTGCGAGATCTCTCCATTCCTACCTTGGGTCTAATCTTCTTGATGTGCCGTAGCCTGGCTATCCATTTCGAAGGATAAATATCGGTGGGGTTCGATCTGCTATGGTGGACTTGCGAGGCCATCTGAAATTCAAATGCTCATTAAGAAAGTGACATTTACAGCATGGTCATTTAATTGTTCTGCAGGTCTGCTTTCACTGAGCGCCATAAATCGAACTGATTAAAGCCTCTTACGTTTGAATGTAAAGCCATTTGACGAGCCAGGAACGGCAGGTTTCTATCAGACACAATTTTGGCCACGGAGATATCAACCAAACCTTCCATATCTATATAGAAACGGGTAAATAAATGATTAAAGCCAGGTTAATGGATTAGATATTGGTAATTGAGTTTTTGAAATGCGTTGAGCGGTCAGAAATGTTAATGGTACCTTTCCTACATTGCAGAGTGACCAGGTTACTGTCACAATCCAATGGCTGAATGTTGACATCAACAAAGTTAAACTGGCCCTGGGGGAAACAAAATAAATACATTTAATTCATGCTTTCAAAAAGTGGTATTCCATTCTTATAGAAACAGTTACAATCTCTCACTTTTACATAAAGTTTGCGAAAATGAGTACATTTCCACAGAAAAATAATTACGTGGTTTTAATAGAAAGTTGAGGAAGAAAGTGAGGGGGAAAAAAAACAAAATAGTTTATACACACACGAGGACAGTTAGCCATGCCTACCACATCATTAACCACATAAAAAAAAAAAAAAAAAAAACAAACTCAGTATAACGTTTTCCAAGTGGATCACAATTTCTAAAACAACAGAAATGGTGATAAGAAAATGACAGAGCGCATAACAGTGATGTTCACAGCCAACCCGAATTGGGGATTTTCATAGTTGAGCTAATTAGCTTCCTGGTTTCTGCAGGGCACTCCTTCTTTGAGCCATGTGTTAAAAAATTTCCAATCACAGAGAAACTAAGGACCAACGACTGTCATCACCTCAATCTGGGACTTGAGACAACAAATGCTTCAAAAAGTAGGACATACTATGATCAAATAAAACATTTCTGACCAAGTTAGTTTATTGTCAAAGAAATCCATTTTGTATTAAACCCATAACATTTAAATTCAGAGAAATTTAGGCTTAGTGGGTTTATAGATCATATATATAGAGAGAGAGTTAATTTAAGTTAAAAACATGTTACGACATTAGTGATAAACAATAGGATTAAATGGCAGTTCTAAATTATAAGCAGAACCCTGCTAATTATTAACTATACCTTGAGGGTTCCAAGCTTGTAAAATTCTCCCGAGTCGTTGTACACAATGTTGACAAAGTTGTTCCCAACGTGTCGCTTTTTATTACAACGCTGTGGATCGATGTCATTGTTTGGCATTAGGGTGGTGATTTGAAAGATGACTAAGCCAGACAGGGAATAAATAAAAAACAATGGTGTGTTAGAGCACAGAAAAAGCGCAGCATTTGAAGGATCAGATTCAGAAGTAAGCCGTTACCTTGCATGATGTCATCGTGCCAACAGTAAGTGAACTGTCCATCGTCACCTCCACTCCCATCCAAGCCACCTAGAAAGATCTTATCAGGCTGGGTGTCTCTCAATTCAATAAGCTTCCCCAATCCGGTCAGGAACTTTGTGTACCTGTAGGATCCATGCTCATTGGACAGGATTGCAGCCTCGTTACCAATCTGTCAATAAAAGCTTTGCTTTATGACCAAAACCGTTACAGCACACTGATCCTTTCAAGCAGTGTTTAAAGTGACAAAGTTTAAAAAACCCAAACCATTTTATTACATTTATCCTACAATGCTATACGATCTTTAATCCTGCATTTCTTACATAGTCCACCTCATTTGCCAACATATTGGCAAATCCATTGGTGGCTTTAGGATCCTTTTCTTTAGTACAACAAGTGATGGTTCAATAGAACTCTGGCTGCTCAACAAGTGAAAAATGGATCACAAAAGGACAGACAGTTATGGCAGCAAAGACTACCACTAGGCCTTTAACCATTTCAGCTCTTTGAATTGGTTGTAGTGCCTGGAGCTCCCCGACGTGGTCCCTCCATTCAGTGTTAATTTCCAAACCGTTTAAAAGGGCCATCACTGAATGACCCCCTCCCCCCCTATATACACTATATATGCCTTGCCCTACACCCAAATTATATTTAGAGAGCCTAGGACTGATGCCATTTACCTTACTTTAGGCTGTGCCAGTCCCGTTGAGCCATCATTCACAGCACCACCATCTAGGGGTTTCTAAGATAGTGGACACTGGAGATCTCAGCCTCCGGTGTCTTGCTTTGGGCTGTAAGAAGTAATGATGCAACATGGCTGGAAGTGGCACGACACTAAGGAAGGAGAGTACTGGGCTGACAGCCAATAACAAAGTAGATAAATTAGGGGGAGCTAGATTAGATTAAAGGACCACCCTTTGTCAACCTGCAGGTTATACATAAAGGAAAGTAGTCAGAGCCGCTTTAACAGAGCCGGGCCCCTACTGGAGATATGGCTAAGGCAGAGATTACACACTTCCTTGTTCATACCAGCAGTGGGAGCCTTTAAAGGCTGAAAGCAGTCAGCTGACACTCTCAGCCAATCATTGCCACTCATTGTGCTTCCTCATTAACCCAAGCAGCAGAGGGGAATGTGCTGTTGTTTAGCATTAAAACATTCAAAAATTGTTCAACCCGAAGTAAGCACTGTGTCAGGGGACTCCAAACACTATAACCACTTCAATGAGATGAAGTGGTTACAGTGTCCCTTTAAGGTTTTAAAGTTTTACATTATCATATATTTAACATAATACCAACATAAAGGTGTTTATTTATCAAAGGGCTTTAGGATCACTGTAGTTGCTAAACCATTGACATTATTAACAATTACCATTACGTTGTTTTCAATGAAATTAGAGGTACAAATACTAATCTAGTCGGTCTACGTACATCATTTCAATTAACACAGCCGCCAGTTGATATTTGTAATATATAGCTACATAGCGACCAGTAAAAATTAATTCAATCCATCAATAACTCACCTGCCCCTCTCCAACATACAGGACACCAATCTTGTGTGTATCATAAGAAGGAATACCATCCAGCAGGCTCATTGTTCTTTCAAATGTCTGAAAAAGCAAACAGAGGAATTGGGAAACAGGCAAAAAAATAAAATAAACCTTAACTAGCAGTATTGGAAGACACTACATCTTAAGGGGCGGGTGACCCCACAAAACAAGGCAGACTGTGCCAAGGTCCTAGTTTCAACCAGTGATGTAAAGTAAATGGGGGAAATGTAGTTCAGGTACAGAATTGTTAAGATATTACGGATAAAGTGTAGGATTAAGGGCCAGTCTTGTATGAGAAGGTCTAAGCTTGATAAAAGTGTAAAGGGCTCCTAGTGCCTTATAGTCACCCCGCAGCCATCTCTATTGATTCTTAATAGCAAGCAAATAATTTAATGGTTTACAGGGGCCCATCCTGGCTGTCAGGCGGGAGCCAGGGGGTTTACCATCAGTTCCCCTTAAACCTCATACAAAACAAAAACCAAAGTCAAATTAATGACATGCATAGAGATACATTGGATTTAATGAAGAAGAGGAGGGACTTGTATAAAACGCAGTAATGTTATTAGTGTGTAGGTGTGTGTGTGTAGGTGTGTGTGTGTGTGTGTGTAGGTGTAGAACGGTCTGAGTGTTATTTCAATGTAGGAATAGATCTCACAGACCACCAAGGCCGCAGCTCTGTTCATTATCCCCCTCATCTGCCATCTAGCCGTCATGTGTGAGCATTGATCTTTAGGTTAGCCGATGGCATCACAAAATCGGCAGACTAAAACATTACCGACAATACCTTACCGGTGCAGTTCACAGTTTTATTCACCGATATGGAAATAGTGAAGAAAAATAGCCAAATGGAAAAAAAAAGTTGGCTAGGTTTACAGTTTAGCAATTCTCTCCTAAAATTTGAATACAACTTTAAAGTGAGCGGTGTGAGTTACAGAGTCTGCATCTACTCACCTCTGTGTTTGGTACAAGTATGGGCTTGTTAGACTCATCACCAAAGAAGGGCGAGTGGTACAGCTGTAGGAATACAAAACTAAAGAAGGCAATAAGGAATATTCAAAAAAATATAAAAATCACACTATAAACAATATGAGCACAATAACACAATCAGATCGAGAATGGACAATGACACAATGTAAATGATGTGCAAGTGCATCCACGCAGGGGCCAAAAACATGCAATACTACAAGTCTATATAAAACTGAAAAAAATAAAATACAAATTTACACAAAAATGGTTTCGAAATGCAGTATATTTTCAAGAGGTTTCACAAACAGTTACCAAAGTGGAACTGTTGGGAACTGAATGTGGATTCAAACAGAATTTGGCCAAAATAGAATTAAAAAAAATATATATCTATTTTCAGATGTGGTCATGGTGCTTGGAGTGACTCTTTAATAACTCTACAGGTGTTGTAGTGACCAGACTATTTTGCAGACAGACCTACCTCGGGTCTATTCCAGGCACTTTCTCAGCTTTTGTCGATTTGGTGCGGTTCTTAAAAACATCAACATTAATCCTCCTGCCCCTCCTAGAAGGTTCAGAGTCTGAAATGGTGTGTCCTCTGGGACGGTATCCGTTAGAAGACTGCTGTGATTGATTTGGTGTCCCAGGTTCTTCTCTGGGGCTCACTGATGACTTTGGAATTGCTCCAGCACCACCACCATTAACTTCTTGCTCTTGCTTGTTGACCTGGCTTGGGGGAGCTTCTTTGTCTGTGCCATTCTCTTTGGTTTGGGGTTCAGGTTCTGGCACTAAGGGTGGTTCCTTAATTTCATCCTTTGTCTCTGGTTCTTTTGGAAGCTCCTGCAACGTCTGAAGTTCAGGAGACGAGCTGGACTTGCTCAAGGTTTGTGAGGGTTGGAAAGCAATCTCTCGGCCAGAACCTTCTATGGGAATCCCACGACTTTCTGACTGCTCAGATTGAGTAGCTGCAGAGTCTTCTTGACTGGATGTAGATGAAGACTAATGCAAAAATAAATAAAAATGAAGAGGCAATACAAACCAATTGCAATGTTAGCAAAGGATCTCCATGGCCCTTCCCAACTCACCCTCGTTATTCCATCTGATGACTTCTCTGCTTTCACTTCACGTGGGGTCTCTGCATTGGTTACTGCCTCAAAGTCATCCAACTCCTGAGAGCTGGCAGGAGAAGTCACATCCTCAGGTGGATCCTCTGGTAGGGATCCTTCCTCCGGCACAACAGATGATTCTGTAAAGGCAAGGGTGCATCAGAAAATAAGAATAAGAAAAAAAACAAAAAAAAAAACACTGGATTTCCATTTCCTGATTATTAGATTACATACTAAGTGGTTATACAAATCACACGTTCTTAATTAACATATCATTTCACAAAAATTATATATGTTTTAATGAAGCAGCCGCTGTATACTAAAGATTAGCACCTACAATGTGGTTTACATTAACAAGAGAACATATGATTATTCTGATTTTCCAAACCTTTACCATTTCTCCCAATAATTTAAAGCAATGGATTTAACTCTACTGGTGCCAATATTTAAAGGAAGAAAGGTGTTAAAACGTTGGTTCTTGCTGCAATTTAAAAGCCTGTTAAAAGCTGCAGAGCAGATTTTCTGGAACACGCCATAGAGTCGGACCATTGGAAAGCAGCGGTTAACACATATCAGCATGCAGCTCCTGTAGCGAACTCGTGGGTTTAGTGTCCCATGGACTAACACTGCGCTGGGAAATGTTAAGACAGTCAAACAAACTAATACCACGTGCAGTACAGGTATCCCATGCCATGAGGCAGGCCGGAGTCTGACCTTTGTTAGCAATGAAGCACACAGTGAACAAATGAGCTTGGTAAAAGAAATAAAAATACAAGATCATTAGACAGGCATAAAACATGCCAAGGACTCAAACGATGTTCTGCAGGATTCCTTTAGAGCCACAACATATATACCTGCCCAGGAAATGCTCCTAAGCAGCTTCCCTTGGCCACTGGACTGGGAGGCGTGAGAGATAGAAGCCACTGCAATGGGAGAGGAAGAGCAGATTGCAAGATGTTGCCACCACCATAGAAAGCCATGGGCTTCTGGTTCACAACTATACTTAACAAGGACACCAAAACAGGAAATGCCATCTACGCATGCACACAGGTGAACAGAGCTAGAGTTACAGCTATCTTTACTGATAAAGTTGCGAATGTCGATGAGCTCACAGAGTGAGGGTGCAGAAAGCTAGACACTGCTTTGCTAGAGGTTTGTAGATGCAGAGTTGAAATCCGTAATGCTAAAGAACAAGCAAAAGTTAAACTTTGGATTTTCTTTTAATTTTTTTAAGTAAAAGTACAAATTTTGAAAGCTACATCAGAGAAAGCCATGGATTCAAAGATTTTAAATGAAACCATCTGATGGATTTGTGGAACACCTGGAGCAGAAAGGCAAGGATTAAAGGATTAGTTTTGCCTGGCTTACATTTTCTTACCTGTATTAGATCGTTGGAGGGAGGGTTTGGAATCGGTGAGAGTGGAGGCAGGCATTGAAAGCGATTTGTACAGCACTGTCTCTCGATGCCCTTTGAATCGTTCCACGGCCATCAGGGCATTAGACAGCTCCTGAAGAGGCATATTGTTGATGTCAGATGAAAATGGACTCAGTGGGTTCTCCACACTCATGAGCCAGCTCGTGGTTCCTGGAGAGAAGGGCAATAGGGTATTAACGAGTTTAAACAGCACCTTGTAGATCACTTCCAACAGAATGCACCTATAAAACAATAAAGAAGATATAAACTAAACAGAAGAGGTACAAGTAAACCTGGAGGATACAATAAATCTAGGTAGTAAACCTACAGCAACCCATAACCTGATAAACTATAACTTTTAATATTAAAGTATTAAAACGAAAAAAACACGGTCACTATATGAAAAATAAATAAATAGTTAGAGGAGAAATAAGACATAATAGGGGTATTTAGCAAAACGGGTCACAGGTGTTATGGAAGATTTAGTACAAACTTTAGGAGAAATTCACACCCATTGCCAATCTATTGTGCTTAAAAATCTGTAACAATTTTTTGTTTTTACCAGTTGGCCTCCGAACGGTTATTTCAGCCCAGCCTTGTGTTAGTACTGGCATATAATCAGCCAGCGTCAGGGTGACCTTCTCCTTGACTGGTGCACGATGTGGAACCCTGCTTGTTGATTGACCTTTAGAACCATCTAATGAACCTGCTCGGAGTCCGTGTCCACCTGGAAAAAATATATATATATATATGAGGCAATATTGACTATATAAAGAGAAATAAATGTATATATTTTTTTTTTAAATAATGCCCAAAAATGACCATTTTGACAAACTGGTAAGACAAGGAAGATAAACATTTGAAAAATTCACTTTACAATTATCATAAAGTGTAGATCCGTAGTTTACTATGCACAAATAATATTGCATAATCTGTACAGATCATTTTTATGTTTGTTCACTTGTCTGAAGATTTTTGTGTTTGTGGTTTCCTCATCCGGAAGACTCTCAGAAACTGGGCACTACTCTGCGTATTACAGATTCCGATGACATGCTCTTGCAAGCATTCGTTTATATTTAGATCAGTAAAATTCGGAGAGCTTGAAAATGGCATCACCGAAACCAGTGATCAGATCTTGTAGTTATAGTTAAAAATCGATCTGTTAGATGGAAATATATTAACCTGCTGGGAATAGAGTTGTAACTGTGTAACTGGATTAAAACAAAAAAAAAAGTACAATTTATGTAAAAGCACAGAATTAGAAACTCCAGGCCCCTAAAGAACTTTCGCCTGCTGAAGTGCTTTTATGTGGAGAGTTTTTTTTTTTTTTTTTACTTTTTGTAAAATTGAGAGAATTGGACAGATTAAAAAAAACCAAAAAAAAAACCAAATACAAATACAAATACACACACACACTTTTATAAACTAAACTGGTTACACTGCCTGGCTGTCAAACAGCAGGTCCTGTTACTTCCTCGTTTGGTTATAGATTATTTGCACTAAACGCAAGAGGCAGCACCTGCCTTACAAAGACCTGTCATTGAGCTGCATTGGGAAGTCTGATTGGACAGCCACAGAAAGTCTGGGCGGGTTGTAAAGGCAGCACACATCTGCAGGTTTTGCACACTGTCTAGATAAACCCCCAGTGCACAATTGTACAGTCTAAAGCATGTATGTTTTAATTTGGGGTATACCTACTTAACAGGTATTTTTTTTGGGAGGAGGTGGGAGCGCAGTGGAGTGTCTAACTTGAGCAGTGACATACACAATAAAAAATCTAATTATTCCCATACAGCACTCCTGTCCGTTGTAAGCCATGGCGGAGACTGCACGCCTGCTTCTGGAGATATAAAGTGACTACACTCTGTTTTAAGAAGACAACTAAGAAAATCCCAAGGTGAAGGGAGTGTGCGCACTCCCTCTGAAGAAAGCTCACCAGACAAGGAGCGGATTCTGTGCTGCATACCCATTCGCCCATGAAGATCGAGCTTGGAAGGAAGATCCTGCTCCGTGTTGGTGCCTGAACTGCAAGAACATACACAAGACAAGAATTACAACACCAAGGGTTCTTTACTAAACATTGCACTACAGTGACTTGAAACCAAAACAAAAAACTGAACGGTAGGAAAAAAAAAAAAAAAAAAAAAAAAAAAGGTAGGATTTGGGAAAGTTGTCCCACACCGCTATAGTCATGGTTTGGCTGTTTTGCCTTCCTGTCATTTTCAGCATGTGATTTTCTAAGAATAAGAACAAACACACACACACTGTTTTGCTGGCAGAAACAGACAGACGTCCACAAAACCGCACTGGAATTCTGGACGCACTAAAGCGGGTTTAAATCAAGTGCATGCTGGGTAAAGTCTGGTGCAATAAGGCTAACATTTGTTTACTTGAAAGGGGATATACAAGTGTTTGATGGGTAAGCCCTATACAACATTCTGTCACTCTCCCTGCATGATCATGTCACACAGCATCAACCAATCCTTTACATAATTTGCAAGAGGGTGAGGGATAAATGGCCGAGGGGAGGCTGCCGTGAGATGCCAAATTTGTACAGAATTCACTTTAGACAGCCTGGAACTCAAGTTCACTGTCTACTACTGACGTGGCCAGAGGTGGAGTTACATTGAACAGGGGTTAAACTATGTATGTGCAGTGTTTAATATCAAAACATTAAACATACAGGCTGCAGGCACCATGACCACTTCAAGTCACTGAAGTGGTTATAGTGCTAGGAACAATCTTTGAAAGAAATGCAGTTTTGGCTCAAGTACGATTTTGCTTCACTCTTCTGTAAATAGACTGCCTGAAGAAATTTGGAATGCTGGTCTTACACTTTGCCTGAAATCTAGATTACTTGCACAAAAACAAGGTAGAATACACCAAGCTAGAAGATAAATTACATTTACACTTAAAGGGTTTCTCTTTATACTTTGTTTAGAACTTTTTCAAATCCCTTTTATGACCTCCCTTGAAAGCTCAGGCACTGCTTAGAATAACTATGCAGTATCTGGAATGAATGTAACATGTGTATACTAGGTTATGTATGTGCACTGTACCCGGATTCTTCGTCATCCGGATTCTCTCCAGTGTCCAAGCCAAGCAAAGATCGAGTCCCTTTCCCCACACTAGTAGTGACCGTGATCAACTTGTTGCCAACCATCCAAGTCTTTGTTCTTCCGCCATCCAGGAGATACTCTCCAACAGGTGACCTGCAAGAAAACAAGCATATTTTACCAATGCCTAGTATTCTGCGGGAAGGCATACACTGCATTTCAAGGACGATCATCCTACGAACGCAACATTGTTGTCATTTACAATGTACAGGAAACACAAAAAAAGACAGGTCGAACTTAGATGAACAAATTGTATACAAGACAACATTTTCATAAAAGTCTAACCAATTCTTCAGCATGTGAAGCTTACCTCTTTGGTACAGCGGTGAAGTTTGCAAAGGCATATCTGGCCATCATGTCCAGACAAATCTCGGTCAGTTCCAGGTGAAGATTTTTTAGGCTTTCATCGGCCTGGGACACAGAGCTCTCATCGGCTGAGCTTAAGCTCGAGCTGGTAACGGATGACTGCATACGGCTGAGTGAGAAAGCGGAGGTGGGAATTTGAGTAAAGTACAGGTTAATGACGGAGCAGAAGGCACATGACTTATTTTTCTTTGCCAGTGAGATGATGCCTTTATTTCATGCATATAGTGGAAGCAATTGCTAACATTTTGTGATTCATTTACGGGCTTGGCAAAACAGTTGAAGGATCTTAAAAATACAAAAATTCTGTATCAGCCATTAAAGAAACCATTAGAAGATCCACAACGTTTTAAGAAGAACCAATGATGAATATGTTTATATCACATTATAATACTTTGATCAGCTGTTGGGAAATCGCTTTTAGATATAATTGCGGAATTATTCTGGCATGAAAGTCAAGTCACGACCGTCTTACCCACCAACCATCATGCAAAAAGCATACCATATTCTACTAACAATAAGAAAAGATTGCACTCTGAATCTTTAGAGAAAAGAGAACCACTTTCTCTTAAAATGACATTTCCTAAAATCATCCACTACCTGTTAATGGTTTTAATAGAGTTTTACTCTACAACTAGGAAGGAGTAAAGATTTAACTATAAGCAAAACCACATGGCCCTTTGATTATAATGATATATTTTGTTTAAAGGTCAGTCTTTTGTTGCCCGAATCGGATTGCAATCTTCTCTGTACAGAATGTGTTTTATTAGTTAAATCTACAAAATCAGACGGAATAAAACCAAACTGTTCAAACAGTTTGGGAGTTCAGAGCAACGTGCATTTCTGTGGGTTGTGATGTCCACGTCAAGAAAGGTTATGAAATGCGCTCTATTGTCTACATCTGTCATGCAACATTCCCAGCATGCATTTCATATCCCCTTCCCACTGGGCTCAGGCAGAGTTTTGTTTTCCCCACCCCCCCATCCATCATTATATAGGTTATCACTACCTGTACGCAGCGCGTTCCGATACACTGATGCTGCGAGATCGGAATGCGTTGGAAAGGTCCCTCATTTCTTTAACTGGGGAGGTGTCACTCAAGCTTGTCTTTGTGGGTCTGGATAGCTTCAAGCTACCCATTCAAAATGCAGGGGAGGGAGAGGAAAGTGCTCACCAGCCAAACCATATTTCATGGAATGGAAGGGGAAAAAAAAAAAAAAAAGTTTTTTTTAAAAAAATTCACCCCACCCATAACGCACAGGATGCAGGTGGATTCAGTGAATAGACGTAGAGTGGGTAAACGCCAGATAGCCGTGGAAGTCAGAATTTTGGGAACATCATAGAGGAAAAACAGAAAACAAAACAAAAAAATCCACAAATGAGAAAGCAGAAAATCAAATATATGAGCAAAGAATGAATGGAAAGCCAACAGCCCCTGATATCACAAGACTGCACCATGTGTGATGGGGACCGGATTGGTAAAAGATTTGGCGTCATTCGTGATGTAACAGAAGACTACGGATTCAGTATTAGAATTAATACATTATAATAAAGGGCTTCAGAGATTAGAGGGGAACATACACTTCACAGGATCTTTAAATATTACGTTTGGATTGCTACATTTTAATTTTCAGACAAACAGCTGTATTACCACCATCTTTAAGTCAAGTATCTCCATCGTATAACCGCTGGGTTTACAGCCACTGAACACTGTGAAGCAGCAAAGAAACGAAAACAATGGGGGAGATTTAGCAACTAGTTTGGGTGGTTCCCCAACTTTCAGTGCTTAAGATCGCTTTTTAGAAAATAACACATTGCTAAATCTCCCCCATTGCAGTTTGTGCTATGGCCATGCCAGGAGTGAACTGGGATGAGCAGATTTTAATATTGCCTTTAAAAAGAACATGACGCATCACAAAAAACGCTCTTCCTGGAAACTGATGGTTCCTTTTAAAAGGAGTTTCAGTAAATGTAGATTCATTTCAAACAGCAGTGATAAACTCTAGTGAGCTATTGAATTTCATATCGATCACCCAGATATCACAGATGGTGCTTTGAAATCAGAGGGAAAACGACAACAGCAATAAGGAATTACAAGACATTGAAAACAAAATAAAAAAGCACAATACTGCAATGGTGTTCTATTTTACACCATTAACAGTTTTGTTATATAAAATTCTACCATGTAAGCAAATATCTAGCAAGAGAATGAATGGGCTGGTCGTTGGCTTAAATACCCACTAAAGTCCAAAATGGTAGAACTGAACACAGATTTGATATAAGGTCGGGGAAATACGCAGAAAGACGTTAACCCCTTAAGGACACAACTTCTGGCATAAAAGGGAATCATGACAGAATATTTCCGTCATGTGTCCTTAAGGAGTTAAGTAACAGTTCATTACAAACTGATGAAATACAGATCGGTAACGGTTTTGGGATTTTATTTTCTGATTGAGAATGGGATCAGCTTGACCAGTTGATAATAGAATGGTTAAACGGTGAATTGGGCTGTTTGCAAATTGATAGCAGCAGTCATGTAATACAGCAGTTTCACCCATACAATGTGATGAGTGGAACTGCTCTTTGTTGATAAACTTATTATTCCATAAAACTCTGCTGGACAATGGTTAATGATAAAGATCTGGCCCTATAGACCAGAATTAGAAACTTCTGAGGGTAGGTCTCGAACTGATATGATAGAGGACCAACTACAGGAAAACCCAAATAAACAGCGATTCACTGGGGAACGGTATTCCTTTTTTTTTGTTAATTATTTTAATGCATTCAGAGCATTGTAAGATTTGAAGCCACCTTTAAAACATAGTGAAAAATTAAATCCTGTATTTTGAAAATGCAAATTTAAACGTTAAAAAAAAAAAAATGCCAGACTTGGGGACGAGCAGAATTCATCATTAAAACATGTATTGTTGGGAATTACAGATAGACCAATTGGAAACATTCTGCAATTCAGCAAACTTTACCTCTCAGTTATTTTATCGTGACATTTAAGTTTCACAGTTTACTTTAGACAATCCCCAGTTTGGTGTATAACCTGCATATCCTTTTTAGAGATTTCAAAATGGAAACATCTCACTATTAGGTCTGCCGTTGTGAAAATCAAAATGATCAATGTGAATATTAATCATTATCAATATTAAAATGGTACACGGGTGCCATGAGTCTATGAATGTAATGCCATATAGTTGGTCAAACAATTTTAATTAAACTTCGGGACTCTCCCTTGCACCCATAACCCACCTACCCCCCTTTCATTCAAAACTACAATACTGCATTATCAAAAGCGATTCCATCTGACCGAGACAGGTTGGACAAGTTCTTGCAGTCTATCGGTGCGGTAAAGTCTGCACAAACTGCAATTCCTGTTTATCAGGGCAGCTGAAGAGGGATGGGCTATGGGTACTGGGAATGATCCCATCTTTGGCAAAATCTTTCCCACAATGGGAGGGAGAGAGAGAGGGAGAAGGAAAAACAAACAAACAAAAAAAAAAACACAAACTACTGCTAATTAAACATTTAAAAGGTAACAGTTGTTCCCACGCTCCAAGATATTGAGAACACATTTTGACCAGAGATTTTAATACAGAGCAAGAATGGCAACAAACTTTTACTCTTCGCAGTAAGAACGAACGGAACACAAAGAATATCGTTCCTTAGAAACAAATACCTTTTCGGCCTCTCATTGAGGCTGGTGCTACGTGCTCGGAAACTCCCTTTTTCGGGTGTATCATCGAAGCTCAGCAGGACATTGGAACGCAAACCCTAAGGTGGGATGAGTACAATTCAGTTGCCGTTTATAATAGTTAATGGATAGAGGGGACATACTTTTACAGGATGCTTGCTGGTCTTGGACTTATTTTATTTTTATAATGAAAGAGGCGAAGAAACATCTTTTGTCTTAAAGGGACACTATAGGCATAAAAGCAACTTTAATTTAATGATTAGTGTATAGATCATTCCCCTGCTGTCTCACTGCTCAATTCTCTTCTATTTAGGAGTTAGAGCACTTTGTTTAAGCAACCCTAGCCACACCTCCCCTGGCTATGACTCATACAGTTTGCATGCAAAAAAATGGTTTCATTTTCAATCCGATCTTAACTTGCTTTAGAAGTTTGTATATCCTGCTCTGTAAATTAAACTTTGATATCACACACGCACATGGAGCCCCTGTATGCTTTAGAAAGCTATTAGCAGAGCAAAGATAAATCAAAACAGACTAAAACTAGTATATCTATGTTCCTTTACAGGAAGTGTTTAGGAAGGCGGTGCAAGTCACATGCAGGGAGGTGTGAGTAGGGCTGCATGAACAACGTGATTTAACTCCTAAATGGCAGAGAATTGAGCAGTGAGACAGTAGGGACATGATCTATACACCGAATCGGTTTTATTAAATTAAAGTTGTTTTGGTGCCTATGGTGTCCTTTTAACCCCTTAAGGACACATGCCATGTGTGACATGTCATGATTCCCTTTTATTCCAGAAGTTTGGTCCTTAAGGGGTTAAATATCATTCAAACTGAATTTTGTTTAAAATTACTTTAAGTCATTTGTTTATTGAAATAACTAAAACTTAAATAGTACAAAGCATAAAAGGGCTGGACATACAATACAGACAATGTATAACTTTCCGTGTTGAAAAATAATCAAACACGTACACGTGTCAAACACGACTGAACGAGACCCTGCAAAGTTCTACAGCAATGGTATTTAAAAGGGACACTAGGTACAAATACTAGAGTTCCCTGCAGAGGTTATAGCACTGCAAAGCAAATCTTACAGTCTTGTAAACTTTCAATTCCATGTTCACTCCCATCCCACTGGTTTTATAGCCAGGAAGTCGGGATTTCCCAGCAAGCTATCCAATCACTTGTGATTATATCATTCTGTGGGTCATGGAGTGCACCAACAGTCTGGTGTCTAAACGCGACATGAAGTGGAATTGCTTTAATCCGCAGCAGCTGCACATAATTCCCAGTGCAGGTCAGCATGCATAGCGTGAGGACGTCCAGCTTAAAGACCCGGATGTCCCCCTAGGGGCTGTCTGGTAGAGGTGGAGTAGGTGGAGTTAACCCCGGCAGGCAAGTATTGCAGTTTATGAAAAAACTGCAATAATTACCACTGCACAGTTAAGGGACCTGGGAATATGCAACCAGACCACTTCAATGAGCTGAAGTGGTCTGGGTGCCTATAGTGTCCATTTAAAGGATTGACGGTGTGCCACACCATTTTAAAAAAAAATAAAAAAAAATGTATTTCTTTTCCCCCCCACAAACTTCCAAGCAACTGCTTAGAGAGGAATTAGTGACTCCAGGTTTAACAGTGGGGCAACTAGATAATCACTAATGCAAAGTGCATTTATGTTGCAGTCCAATCACCAGTAAAGACAGCAATATTTACCTTTGTTATATACGGCACAAAGTCTCTCCTCAGTGACAGTCTGCACCGGATAAACCACATCGAGATTACATGGTGTGCCAGGAACACTATATATTGATTAAACCTAAACAGAGAGGGGGAAAAAAAAAAAAATAGTCACACTGAAAAAAAAGGGACAATAGTATGTCAAATCTGGAGTTTCCAGCAATTGTTTTATTTTAAAATAACAGATCTTTAGCACATGGATTTCTGTGAAGTTTGAATCTCACCTGGATGGGTTGGTGTATGGCAGAGAGATGGCAAAGACGCTGGCATATTGCTCTGCCGCAAAGTTCCCGTAAAGGTGGGTGAGTCTGACCAGGGCTAAAAGGGCAGACATAACATTCCAGAAAAGAAGGTTTAGGTTATATACAGCGCAAAGCCAGTCATACTGGAATAAGTGTTCCTCATTAAAGCAAAGAACAGCAAATGTGATACACACACACACACACACACACGAGAACGAAAAAAAAAAAAAAAAGTTATAAAAACAACAAGTCAGTGTAAAAACTCACTCGATAGAAACTCCAACATGGGAATGGCCATGGTGACAGTAGCAGAGATGTGGGTCAGCTTCACAATGAGGACAGGAAGGGATTTAAACAGGATCACTGGCATCTCGATCATGCACATGGATAATGCCACCACACATTGCTTGGCGCAGCGATAGATCAAGCCATGTTCTAGGGCCCGGATCATTTCCCTCTGAAAATAAACAAACTTTCACAGGTACTGTGGGGGATGTTATGGAGTTTAGCCTCACCACAATCTTTCTGGTACCCTGGTGCACAGACAGCACTCAAAAGAAACTTAAATTGGCACCAACGTTCTAGCATGCAGTAATTGGCATGGTGTCAGTAGTCCCCTGGTGCCATCCTACAATTCAGGGTCTGACTGTTTTTAAAGCAGTTGGACATCACCAAGCCCCTCTTTACAGATCTCTATGGAGATTTTACATATATAGCTAAACCAGAAGTTCAAGATGGAATGGATATCGTCACTGTAGAAGGGGTGAACTACGGGTGGCTGGGGTACTCTGGTATCTGTCAAACCTATTTGAAGGTTTATCTGTATTTGCCTCCTGTCCCTTAATATACATGAAATAGTAGAGCAATGTACAGACATCTAAAGCACTTTCTTGGTGTGTTTATAGGAATCACACAAAAAACAAAAAAACACCACATTGGATGGTTGGTGCGAAATCATGCTTCCTATGTCATGGAATTGTGCTAAAAATAATATTTACACAATAGTTTTCAAAAAGCTTCGGGAGGAAGGATAATTAATTTTAAAAATGTTTGCTTCATCTCCCCTTTTATTTACCATTTGAAACTCAAAAGAGTTTGTTATTTTGTAAATGTACTAGCGATCGATTGATGTTTATTTAAAACACAATTTAACAAAGAGTACCTGCTTAGCGATGTCTAGATATGGGTGGTAAGAAGTCAACGCCGTCAATACAGGAACTACAGCCAACTGCAAATCAGTTCGGGAAAAGCCGTCAGGAGTGTTGTAAAGACGATCACTTGCTGTCCGGTCAGAGAGCTAAGGGGGAAGTGCATATTTATAAATATATTCACAAAGACACACACACACAGAGAGAACAAAGTGCGGACTAACAGCTCACCATAGTGCAGAGAAGTGTAGAAAGCTCATCGACGTTGCAAGGAGAGGACAGGATAAGAATCTTGTAGCGGAGACACTCTGGGAGTTTGTTGAGGACCAGTTTCAGTACTTTCCAGTCCGTTTCCTGCAGGATAAGATTTCAGACGGAAACATAAGATTTAACCACAAAATTTATTATTTTTTTAAATTAAATATAATTTTGTGAATCAAAGCAAACAGACTAGAGTTCTTTATACCAAAAATCTTAAACCATGTCCCCCAGATGTGGCTGAACTACAACCTCTATGATCCTCTGGATATCCACGGCATTCAAAGAGTTCTTGGAGTAGGAGATGAACATCTTGGGCAGCAGAGGGCTGTTGGAGATTACTGCCTTACAGCTTATTAAGTCTTCATTTTAATTTCTGTAGTATCAGATTGATGAGACTGGACCTTGCCGGTTTTGGAACCATTACAGCGTTTGTCCATAGTAATGCCAGAGGTTTTTCTATGGTCACCCCTTTTTTCCTAATCCATCGTTCTCTTTGTTGTTCATCTAGATGTGTATAATACATGTACCCTTTACAATCTAGGCCCTGGCTCATTTTGCCCATCCTGCAAATCTAAATAACGTTTTACATAAAACAAAAAAAAAAAACGTTTAAAAATAAAGGAATACTCCCAAGCAAACAACTCTAGGACATTCTGAGATTCAAGAAAAGCCCAGGCTCAATACCAACCTGCTTAAGGCACTGCAGTAGGACCCCAAAGGCTAAGGAATATGGCAGAAAACCCATGCGTTGAGCCCCGCTCTGCGGTGGAAGACTCTGAGTTCCTGCAGGGGGAGATAAAGTGCCGGCTTGTTTTCCATCACTCTGATTTTTCTCAGCATCGTTCCTAGAGGGATGGAAAAATAAACAGAAAAAAATAAAAAAAAAAATATATAAAAAGCCATGCGTCGCTTAGAGCACAGAAGGAACGGGTGACTGGAGAAAAACTGATCTAGAACTGAGGTGGCTAAAAGTTAGATCCACCGAGGAGCATAACTTTGCATTAACCACTCTGTCAAAGTGGCATATCCAGTCTACAGGATTACTTAATTTACTTCTATTTTGTGCCTACAATACGATTACCTCATACGGTCAAAGTTATACACCCAACATTTTTCACCTTAAAATTTGAATTCACCTTCGTGAATAACCCTGAAATAAGAAATCTTTTAAATTTTTTTTCCCACCACTTCTTCAGTATAGGAAGTAAGTATACTATTTCACTATTGTACCTTCTACATGAATCGAGGTTGACTCCATACCCTATTAAAATCTAGACGTTTATTTTAATTTTTGCAGTATATGAACTATTCATTTACTTGAATTCCAAAGTTATAAAGAGAAAGTCAGTCCACTGCTACTCACTAATATTCATTCATAAAAATTGTTGTTTGCCTTTATTGGAGGAAGTGCCATTTAAACCTCACTACGTGCGTAGAAAAGTTGCAGGTTTCAGTTGAACATGAAGATATGTTCTACTTTTTGTTATGTTTGTTATTGTTGTAGGACTGCAATATTAGGACTATTATATAGGGTATGATGCTTTTAGATGACACTTCGTGGTGTATCTTGGAACATCCAAGGGCTTAATTTACCCCAGAAACATGGGGCGTTGAGTAAACTTTTAAAGAAAAATAAGGTACATATAGCCTTTATCCAGGAAAACCATCGGGTATCTCCTCCTGATAAATTATGGCAATTTAATTATTTTCCTATTATATACTATGCCAATCTTGAAGGTAACCGTAAAAGATGAGGAATGGCAGTTTTGTTAAAAAAAAAAAAAAAAAAAAAAAAATGTAATATATACATTCGGAAATCGGCATAAACTGTAGATTTTTACTTTAAATATCCAAGATAAATGACAATATTTACTTTGGTGAATGTATATGCCCCTATCGATTTCTCAATGTGTTTTCTGGAGGATTGTGCTCATAAAATTGACATGGTTAAGTGTGGACACAATTATTGGCGGCGATTTCAATTGTGTTCCCAATTTAAAACTTTATAGACGTAAACATAATTATAAAGACTGGGAACCAAAAATTAAAATAGCTGCGAATAAATGTGATGAATTTCTGCTGAAGAATTCTCTCTCTCTGATTGTTGGAGAACCTTTAACCCACAATCGAGAGATTATACCCATTTTTCTCATGTCCATCAGACCTACTCTCGGATTGACCTTTTTTTTTTAAAGTCCCACTTTATCAGATCAGATTATGGATTCCAAGATTGGCTCAATTATTTTATCTGAGCATGCCCCAGTTTTATTAACATTTAAATTTGCATCTGTTTTTAGAATCAGAAACAGGTGGATACTGAATGAAAGTCTTTTACAAATTGAGGAGGTAACCGCTGAAAGAGCTCTGGAAAGGAAGCATTTTATTCAATTTAATGATAATGGAGAAGTATCCGCCTCTACTGTTTGGTGCAAATGTAAACGTTTTACTAGAGGGGATCGAATAAAAGCAGGATTGAGACAAAGAAAAAAAACAAAAACAGAAGAAAGTATTTCCAAACTATAAATTAAGCTGGCCAAGTTTGAAAGACAAAATAAGTTACAAATAACACTAGATATCACTAATGAAATTAGACGCTTGAAACGTATTAATAAAAAGCTCTTGGATGAGGCAAATAAATCTATTTTTTTTCTCAAACAAAAAAAGGTACCACAATAATAGAGCAAATAAAGTTTTTACAAGCAGATAAAAAAATACTTCTAAAGATAAATAAATACAAAAATAATAGGAGATAAATGCTTTTTAAACCCTAAGGAAATATCTCAGGCCTTTGTAGACTCTTATTACGCTTTATACAATCTACCAGATTCTAAAATTGCTATACTGGAAATTTCTCCTGAAAAACTCAGATCTAAATGCTCCTATAACTTTTTCAGAAAAATGTAATTCGATAAAAAACAAAAAAACCTTAAAGCCAATAAAGCCCCTGGACCGGCTTTTCTACGTTATTTTATAAAACCTCTGTGGATATTTTGGCCCCAATACTATTTTTTTTTTTTTTGTCTCAATTACCAATCCTTTCCCTAAAGAGATGCTGTTAGCATCTATTATTCCGATTCCCAAAACAGGAAAAGATCCCACGAATACAATAAATTATAGACCGATTTCTTTAATAAATCTAGATTTAAAAATGTATTCTCACATTTTAGCAAACAGATTGAAAGCAGTTATTTCTGATATAGTTGCAGTAGACCAGTTGGGTTTCATTAGGGACAGAGGTACAACAGATCATATTCGTAGAAAACTCAATTTGAATATTAAAAGCAAAATCATATGAATTCAGAATTAGCCATTTTGGCAATTGACGCAGAAAAGGCATTTGACAGGGTTAATGGGAGATTTTTTAGATAGAGTATTAAATAAATTTGGATTCCGAGGCCCCCTTAAAGGATAAAATCATGTCATTATATATAGAGCCATCTGCGAAAATTATAAATCCATTTATCGAATTATCTACCTTTCCAAGAAAAAAATGGTACGAGGCAAGGCTGCCCATTGGCCCCATTACTATATATTTTATCTATTGAGCCATTGGCTATTATGATTAGAGATAACAAAGAAGTACATGGGAATAAATCAGCTGATCGGGAATATAAAATGTCTCTATTTGCGGATGATGTGCTTCTGTATCTGGTCAGGTTCGCAATCTCGATTCCAGAAGTTTTAAAAAAATAACTGAAATCAATGGAACCATCTCAAACTATAAAATGAACATAAGGAAAACTCAAATTATGGTTTTAAATGTGTCTGAGGCTGAACTATCTATACTTAAATCTAAATTTCGGTTTAATTGGAACCCGGAGTATATGGAGTATCTGGGAACATAATACGCTATAACTATGATAATCTCTATTCTTCTATTAATAAGCAACTGTCCAAGTGGACCTCAACTGAGATCTCATGGTTGGGGCACTTAAATATAGTGAATGCGTATTCTATTCCAAAATTATTATATCCATTTAGATCTCTACCCTTCAGATTAAGCAATGATAAAATAGTACAATTCCAAAGATTATTTTCAAATTGTATTTGGGCAAATAAAACACCCAAGAATATATCAAAAGATCTTACAAAATAACTATGACAAAGGTGGTATCTCACTCCCTGATATTGCAAAATTACATCAAACATGTTTAGTTGCGAATGTAATGTTGTGGTCTAACTCAAATATTCAGAATAACGCCTGGTACCAAATAGAACAAGAGAACAGTTTATGTGGAAACTTAAGCAAAGAAAACCTCAAAATCTAATAATAATAATGGGTATGTCAGATGTACTAAAAAGGTTGAAAATCAAACTTAATCTTTCAGACTATCCTTATAATGGCCCCTATAGAAACTTTACAATATAATCTGGTTGATCTGGATATGCATAAATGAAGGCTATTGGGGATAAATACAATTATTGAGCTATTTGAAGATCAAGTTCTGATTAGCTTTCCGTGCTTGCAAACTAACAATACAAATTTACCCTTTAGTGATACTCTGATATTTAAGGATTAAACACTATCTGAATAAAAAAAAAAAAAAAAAGAAATACTTTTGACCATCCTATTTTCAGATATTTAGATAAACTAGGTACTAGGAGTATTTAGAAAATTGGGTAGACTAGATGGGCCGAATGGTTCTTATCTGCCGTCACATTCTATGTTTCTAGAGGTTTAATAACTAGATCTTCTAAACTTTTGGATGGGGAGGATGAGGTTATGAAAATTTCACCAATAGAACAATGGGAAAAGGATTTCAATGGTAATCTACACCCCATATGAATGGTACCAAACCACTATCAAACAAAAATATATATATATATTTACAATGTATATCCCTTCATAGAACTTCATCTACAGAT
Source organism: Pelobates fuscus (assembly GCF_036172605.1). Taxonomy (NCBI): domain Eukaryota; kingdom Metazoa; phylum Chordata; class Amphibia; order Anura; family Pelobatidae; genus Pelobates; species Pelobates fuscus. The sequence goes on along the minus strand of NC_086324.1, from coordinate 157,429,421 downwards.
CCTATATAGATGGTATCAGGTCCCTTCAAAACTACATAAAATATTTTTAAAGCTCATTCGCCACTATGTTGGCGATGTCCGAAAGATTGGCACAATATTTCATATATGGTATACATGTCCGATACTAGACAACACCATGACATTTATAGTATCCTGGAGAGCTGACTTGATTCACGAAACCATTATACTTACACCTTCCCTTTTATTATTTAATTTAGACTTCCCAATAATTGAGAAAAAACAAAAACAAAAAATAAATACCTAATCACACATATACCTTATGCCTTTAGGGTTATTTATAGCTCGTAACTGGAAATCTTGTTTTTTTCCCATCCTGCCAAGAATTGATAAGCCAGATAGACCATCACTACACAATGGAATGCAACTTTATTCCTGCTTCGGGAAAATGTGCTTCCCATTGCGAATATTGGCACCCATGGGCGGAATATAGAAACAATGCAAACTAGCTTGTCATAGGGATGGGACATTAGGACAGGTAAACCAGGGGTGCTCCACTTTCTATTTAGGCCAAATAAGATTCCCTTGAAAATATAAATCCTCATGCCTACTACCGAGCCCCAATGATTGCACTTATTTTTTTATACATGTTCTTTATATGTTACATGTACATTACCGTAAATTGGAAATATTTCTATACAAGTTATGTAGGAACGTTTTGTTAATGAGCATTGAATTATGGGTTATAAATAATAAAAAAAAATAACAAACGAACATTTGACAGCAATTTTTTGATTTTATTTATTGAAGCAACCCTGCTACATGGTCCTAGAGCCCTTCACATTGACCAATAGAATTTACTCCAACAAACCCAGCACCTCTCCACTATTTCACTGGAATGACACAGCATGCTTGCACTTTAAAAGCCTTTACCATTGTAAAACACCAAATTCATTGAAAGGTCTTCACATTGAAATGAAGCAAATTAATTTGTCACTTACACATTTTCACAGAAACAGTAAGGGCTGAAACGCACAGCGCCGTCCTTATTAGGGAGTCCAACACGGCGCAGAGAATCAGCGCGGAGCAGCAGGAGGAAGTCAAACACCTTTGAGGGTAAGAAAAAAAAAAAAGTAAAGGAATGAACACTGTATAAATATTCTACATATAAAAAGCTGTATAAATTAAGACTCTGGATACTAGACAATTCCACTGTTGTGACCCAAATCAGTTGTCAAATTCACCATTTAGTTAATAACCAGGCCTGAACTGTAGGATAATAATGAGGTCTAAAGAAACAATTTGAGCGGCTGCATTATAAACCTTGTGGCACAACAATCCCACAATAAATAAAATTTCTAGCTGTATTACAAATCAGTGAAAAACAATACAGACGGATAACAGACATGATTTGTTCAATAAACACTGCATGAGAACTATTTTGGTCTAGGTTTTGAAAAGAAGCTTTAAATTCAGTGTAATTGTAAGCACTATGGATACATGCACAGAGGCATTCTAAGATAGAATTTAAAGGGGTTCTGTCACCTTCAGGAATCTTTGCATGTTTTGCACAGAGTCCCGATGGGAAATCACTGCTTGGGATGCAGTGGTTTACGGGTGCAGTTGGTATCTGTCCCCCGCTGGCACCGCCATCTTTTTCTTGTGCTCCAGAGGGTTTCTCCACCAGGAACCCATGTCAGTGTTGCACTTAAGCACATCTGCAAAAGTCCAAAACCGACAACCCTCGGCACCCTCCATGGATATTGCCTTGTGAAGAGCCAGTCCCAAAATGGGACTGAAAACGGTGACGTTTTTTTATTACCACATAGTTATGTGAAACTTTTCAAGATGGAAAAATAAAATGAGATTTTCTACATTTTAAAGTCCATGAATGATACCAATGTGTTGCTACATTTGTAGATCTACAGCCAGGTTTAAGCAACCGGTCAATTTGGAAAGGAAATATTTGTATTAGTTATTGGATGGGTTAAAAGTGGGTCCTGGTAAAGGGGAAATAAAAAAAAAAAAAAAAAAAAAAAAAATCAGACTTTTCTAAATATAGAAAGTTGAATGTAAAGGGAAGGTCCTTACCTGCAGCCGGATGCTGCTAGCAATAGGTGAGCTGTACAGGTACTTGTAGTGCAGCCGGATATGTTCGACCAGCATCGCGTACACACGTATGGCGTGACTGGCTGGGAGTATATACAGCTTGGTCTGCAGACAGGGGAAGAATTGTCGTTACAGACATTTCAATAAAGGCGTCATACAAATGTACGGTCCATCTACTTGACAACTGTGACACAGAAAGGACAATGTAGAGCTTACCTGTAGGATGACCATCAACCCCAAGACTGATGTCTTCACATCTTCCAAGGAAGAAGAGTCGTGAAACCCAGCCTCAGGTGTAGATAAGGAACGGTATACAACCTGTTAAAAGTGCACTTATTTAAACTCTAAACTTCCAAGAACACACAGGCTTGTAATGACAACGTTTATACTCAACATTTTGAACATAAAAGGGAACACAACGTTATTTTATTACAAATGGTATAGCGCCCCCGACCTATAATTAATAATAAAAAGGGCTTAAAATATATTTTTTCACTTCCAGTGGCTCTGTGTCCTCCTCCCACAATGTCACACCTACGAAGGACATCAGCGCATGCACAGCAAGCACGCACATGCTTTAGGCCTTCCTCATAGGAAAGCATTTAATCAATGCTTTGTTATGGGGGATTTTGAAGATGCTGGACGTCCTAATGCAAAGTACATGAACGTCCAACATCGTTTCACAGTTAAACTCTGAGAAACCAGAAAGCACCTCGAGAGAGACACTAAAAGCAGTCTTAACCCTGCAATGTAGACATTGTCTGAAACTCACTTCAATGAGATGAAGTGGTCTGGGTGCCAATCATGACGCTTTAAAGACAAAAAGAAAATGAACCAGATCAGTGTGGTCCTAACTTGGTGGCACATTTAACATCTATTTTCCACATGTACGTGTTTAGGGACCCTTACCGCACAAATTTAAACAGCCAGCTGGCACTTGTCTTGTGTGACCATCATCCACAACGTTACATAACCAACACACTGACTTTGAAAATAGAGAGAAAATCGGACACAAAAATATAGTTTACCTTTTCAATGATGTCCATCAAGCTGTTGAAATGACAAGAGTGGCAGCCTTCTGCAAGGTCAACCAGAAGCTGGGTGGCCAGTTTACGGACCTGGTGATCGTTATCCTCCGGGATGTGGGCAAGCTGACAAGTAACTACTTTCTCTATGAGCTCCTCCTAGAGAGAATTAAGGGGCGGAGTAGGGAGGGGGAATATCAAAATTAAAATGTTCCTGCTAACCAATCCAAAATTATAGAGAACACCCACACCAGTCACCCTTAACTCTTAAAATGGTTTTAAAATACTCTAAACTGTAATTTCTTTGAAAGTAAGAAAACGGACTTCAAGAGAACGTATGGTGGGGAGACGTTTTAGGTTAAAACTGCAAAAATGAAGTAGTTTAAAAACGAACCTCGTAAAACTGTCGGTTGATGCTCAGTGCAAAGGAAAGAACATCTAGAACCTTCATACGAATTATACTCCGCGACTCGTTTCTAAATAGAAATAAAATTAAAAAAGCAATTAACCGTGATTAAAAGGTTTCTAGAAAGGATTCGAATATTAACACATTTTTAGTTCTCTAGCACACGTTCCTTATTTTTCTACAATAGTCTCGGCATGGCTTTTTTTTTTGGCCTTAAATTTAGTAACTTATTCACTAAAGTGAGAATTCAAAGTGAAGTCAATCCGGAAAAACTCTAAGTCAGCTACGCTTTCAATTAGGCTACTCTGGACTCAAATTTAATACTCTTTGAATTTTCAATTTAGCAAAGAACGTTTAACTGGTTGTACATTTGACCATTAAAATTCTATTTAAAAAATAAAATAAAAATACGGCTTTAGACTGTATATGCAAGTTATTTTCGTTATAAGCACCCAAACACATAACAAAAGAAACGTCTATTTTAATATGTACTATGCTTCATGCATAGTGAGCATGTCACTATACATATACGAGATGAGATTACATACACAGACACCAATAGTTCAGTAGCATTCATGATTACATGCCAAGTAACAGCCTGTATGTCTCGCCTGTATTTCCACTATGAGCAGTGTCAGATGTTTTTGAATACGTGAAGTAAATGCACACACAGGGAAACAAAGGAACAGCCATTTTTTGCTACAGGATCACACTAGGATTTGTGTTTGGAGGAGAATCTTAAAAAACAGGATATCCAATTCGCACCTGAAGAATCGGTCCATTAGTTTCTGCAAGTCCAAGATCCATCCTTCTTTCCCGGGATGGATGGACTGGGCTCTGTATGTTATGAGATTTATAACTGAACAAGCCTAAATGACAAAAGGCATCACAGATTAACACTTTTAATATGACAATATGACCTTCGTTCACAATTCATCTTGTGCCATAAACTGCTTAGTCACTGGCGAATGCTATGCATGTGTCAGACTTACCGGGCGATCTTCAGAGGTTCGTTCCACAAGCTCAAACAGCCGCTCTACATCTCCATGGAAAACATTCTGATCATAAAGTTCTTCCACTAAGGTCAAAAGATTATGCACAGCCGACTTTAACTCGTGGCTGCGCAAAGCCTGAAGATTAAGAAGATGCGTTTTAACACATATTACTGCCAAGTAAAATCGCATATAGTTAATGAGAGACTTACAACATATAGCTTTTGGAATACTGGGAAGTAGCAAGCTAGCTGCGGCAGGTTGCCAAATAGACATCAACACAGACATGTCAAAATCTCACTACATTGAGAATCTAATTATAAAGGACTTTTCCCAAAAAGCATTTTCTAAAAAAAGCATTGCAAAACACGCAGACCTCGTCTGTAGCCTTTACAAGCCCTCCCCTTCTAATCCCACCCAGACGTCCCAATGCAGCTCAATGAGAAGTCTTTGCAAGGCCGGTGCTCTGGACAATTGCTGCCTCTTGAGTTTAGCTCAACTGAACTAACCAGACCAGCAAGTAACAGGACCTATTGTCTGCTTGAAAACCAGGGAGTATAACCAGGTACATTTATAATAATGTTCATTTATATTGATATCTGTACAATGTAAGCAAAATGTAAGTGATAAAAATAAAAAAATAAAAAAAAAAACATAAGGAGGAGGAAACATTCTTCACACTAAGCTTTTCAACAACTTTAGGGGTCTGGAGTGTCCCTTAAATTTGAGAACATTGCTTACCGAAAGCTGCTGGAATAATCGTTCTATAACATCCATGACTGGGTCCCACGAGACAGCCTGCACCTGTGTCCCGAATTTCTTTATGAGTCGTGTGATGGACAAGACTATTTCATAGGAAACCACCACATTGGGGCAGTTCATGGCCTGATCAGATAGAGGGGGAAAACAAATATTATATATATACACATACACATAAATGAACAGCTTTTAAAATGTAGTTTGAACCTAACCAAGTTCTATCTTAATAAAATGTTAGAGAACAACTAGAGTTATTAAAAACAGTAATAGGCAGTCCTGCTCGGGGGGGGGGAGAGGGGGGTTGATGGGTGGTTACAGGTGCGGCTTGCACGACCAATCCTTGAATTCTGAGATTTTATATTTATTGAAGTGAGCCTGTCCTTTTTGCAGAGTTAAGTTATAAAAACTTTCTCAGAGTTAAAAAAAAAATCCTGCAATAAGTCACTGCCCGAGCACCACAGTTACTATAGAGTATTGTACTCTTACATTTATACAATCCCTCCTGGTTTCTTATATGGGGGTTATGAAATCAGCCATGTTGAGCTATGATCCAACACTAGGTGGTGCACTGGTATTTACCTTCATGAAGGAGGGAAGGATCGAAAGAGGAGAATTTTTCAAACAGAAGATTCTGTGAGCTCCCCATAGACCCATGCCAACGAAGAACACTGCCCCTCTAAGTAGAGGGGCGTCTTCCATGTAGACTCTGAGAAGAACAAAGAACAGAACAGGTAGTGTTTTAGTGGTTATGGTGCCTGGAAGGTCTGGTTGTCAAAGTATAATATACATATAATTAAGGGACCAAAAACAAATAGGGAGGAGGGTAGACACAAAACAGACCGCATAGACAAACACCCTTTTCTATAACCACCTCAATAAGATGCAGGGGTTATGGTGCTTATTGTTGGAGCCAATTTTGGCTCACCAGATGTATGTGCACTACATTTCCAAAGATGCCAGGAAGCACTGAAATGTCCTACCTATCTTCCAAGATGCGACTCATGGTATAAAGAGCGCTGTGGCCAAGATGCGTTCCCAAAAGGTTCCTCATCAGCTGCAAAGATTTAAATACAACCACAAGAATTGGTTAGGTCAAGGTGGCAACTACACCGTTATAGATTATAATTCAGCTACTTGCATAGGACTTCATTAATCCATAATAAAAAGGATTAAAACGGTAACATACTAAAAGTGATCCACAAATTCCAGTAAACCTGCTGCCATGTAGGCCTTGATTTAAAAACACCAGCAAGACAATCAGTGCACATATAGAATGCCATATCGATTGCAAGCGAGACTTTGCAATGCAACCCACATATCGGCAACTAGTTAGCAAGTTCAAACACAACAGACAAAAAAAAAAAAATAAGGCAGTTCATCTCCTCTACATCAGGGGTGCCCAAACACTAGATCTCAGATGTTGTAGAAATACAACGCCAATGATGCTTTGCATGTCTTTAGAATGGCAAAGCATCATGGAAGCTGTAGTTTTAAAACATCTTGGGGACTCCTGCTCTACACCAGGTTTACTAGGAGTTCGTTCCACTCCCTGTGTAAAAAGCAGCATTTGTTATCCACCTGTGGACATTGTTACATATAGCACACACAGTACAGCTCACGCACTGAGCCAGTCCGCGAACTCACCTTCCAGCAAGGCTCACAGAGTTCCTTCACGTTAATCGTGCGACACAGTGTGATTACAAACGTGGGAATGCTCTCTGCTGGGAGACAGTTATAACAGACAACGGCATCTAAAACCTGCAGGGAGACCTGGACGACAAAAGAACAGAAGAAAACTGCATAAATAAAGGAATTAAAGATCAACTTGGGTTAAATATATATATATATATGCTTAAAATGGACAGTAAACCACTGGTGTCCCATGAGAAAGGAATGCAAATCATAATATGATTTTTTTTTTTTTTAAAAGGCACCAATATATCCCACGGCACTGAACAATAGGTGGACTAACAAGTAATGGCAACAAGACACCATGACAGGAGCAGAATGTTCTTTATGAAATTTTAAAGACAGGGTTTTTTCATTAAACTGAGTTTGTCGGGAATGCAAAGAGAATAAAAATGTTAGGTAAACTAAGCTGGACTGAAACAATAGCCAACTTGGAGAATATTCAGCAGCTCATCTATTGTGCCAATCACGTGCATTCAGATTGGCGTTTATTCCAAAATAACAAATTGCTGCGAATTTAAAACAAAATAACCACACTGTAGCTTTAGACAAGATGGAGAATTTGCCGGGATTAGAACGGTTTGGAGAAGTTTTACGTTTAAGTTTTCAAGACAATAATTTGCCGTTTAGTGGACGAAGTCCCTTGCATTCTAATCAACAATATCCCCTTTAGGGACCAACGCAGATAGCGTTTCCTTGAGAAATGGAAAAACTCATTTTTCTAGGAGGTTCATTCAGACTAAAGGCTACATAACAGAGATTTCCTCTTCCCACAATGCACTAGACGTCAGAAAAATTGTAAAAGTACTCTCTCAGTCATAATGCCATGATCGTAAGAGATTTGCTTAACCAGCCTTTGAAAGGGGTGCCAACAGTCTAGGTACTTACCTAGACCCCCAATCACTGCCATCCATGTTAGGATGGGTTTTGAGAAGAAATGTACATTTGGCATTAACAATGTGGCAGATGAGAGATCGGTCACAGCTTGCTAAGGTTAGCTCCGGTTTTTCAAACTGCACTGGGTGATATTTTTCTTTTTGCATAGAGTGCTCTTGTAAGGTGCAAATTAAAGAAAAGAAAGAAGAAAAAAAAAATTGCATTGGAAACACTGAAAAAGCTTGCAGTGGGAAGCGGTGGACATGGCTGTAGAATATGGTCAAGAAGTGGGGAAAACGAGAGTCCATTCCCGAAACTCTGCAGAGTCAAAACGGTGTGTTAATATCAACATGTGGTGGATTGGAATAAGACTGACCTCAATGTCATAGGAGGACGCGGTCCGATTACACAGCAAGCAAATCATTCTGTTAAAGAGAGGAACAGAAAAGTACACCGGGTAACAAATCAGGCAGATAAGAAAGCACGGATGTAGTCTTTGTTGTATTGGTGGAATGGGAGAATGTATGTCAAATACTTACTGCACCATAGGAGCAATATATGGTTCTAAATAACAGCTGTGAAACTTCACCAAATTCACCAGAACGAGCAAGAAATCGGGGGTTAAATCATGCTCCATCCACTGAAGTACAAAGGCCGCTAAACCCACCAGGAGAGAAAGCATGATTAGAAATTGACAACATCTATGCAACAGCGTTAAAGTAAAATAACAAACACTAGGGGAAAACTGGTGTAATATCAGGGCATTTAATGTATAATCTGATTGTACTATTAGGAGTATTCCTATTCATCTAACAGACCGCTAATCAAAGTAATGCAGGAGGGAATAGAATGAGGGTGTGATATGTGCAGACTAATTGTAGAGCAATGCAAAACATATTTATACCAAAAAAAAAAAAAAAAAGTCCTGCGCTCAAACGCCCAATAACATATTTATATTGGAATCTGCGTTTAAACACAAGATTGTCAGGCATCAAATGCCAATTCTCTATGTCCCATGATTTCTTGCAGCTACATAAGCTTAACAGAGATTCATAGGAAATGAATGCCAAAAGCACAACACATTGTGCTCATGGGGGTGCGGATCTTCTGGAAGTGCCACAAAGGGAAATGTATTTTACTCTTGTGCTGCCAATACAATTTAATGGTGAGATGGTGCAAGGACTATCAGAACAGTCAGATAAAAAAAAAAAAAAAAAAGGAAATCTAACATTTCTGCATTTGCAGCTGAATGGATACATTTAACTCCATAAACATTCACAGGATTTGTTTTTAGGAGATCTTTGTAGGCAATATGTTGTGCTTCCCATAATTAAAGAATGGATTCTTTTGTTGATTTTGGCTTTTAAAAGAAGTCTCCTCACCCAGTTCCTCTTCGAGATAGGCGATGTCACGCCCATTGTCAGTAAGAGCTTTAAAGACTTCCAATCTCTCCGCCAGATCTTCATTTGTGGGGTAGTCCTTTATCACTCGGAAGAAATGGGCCCGAAGGAATCCCAGCCGGTCCGCCTACGCAAAACACAACATTACAGACAATAAATCCCAACAAAACAAAGAGTTAAAGTATTGTCTGTGATAGAAGGTGGTTGGTGGTTACAGAGAGCAAAGAAGCTCATGTTGAATCAAGTGATTAATTCAGCGTACAGAGACTCATCTTCCATGGCAGGAGTGTTTACATTCCAACCTCCCATGAACCTTGCTGTACAGTTTATACACACTGGATAACAAGAGGTTCACAAGGGTTACATGTGACAGACAGCTGGTTATTAAAAGGCACATTATAGGGTCAGGAATACATGTAAGTGTTTAACCCATCATGTAGGTAGCTTGCCCCCCCCTTGCCTCCCTTAAAACTCACCTTATTTTCAACACCGCGCGGGTCTACCAGTGCTAGCCCCGCCCCCTTGGTGACATCAGAATAGGTGTTTTTGGAAAACGGCAAGGCGGCAGGGCCAAATGTCGTTTTGGCCAATCAGCACCTCCTCATCTCTAGGAGAAAAATTCAGCGTCTCCATGCAGAGCGTGGGGATGCTGAATGGCAGGGCTGCTTACTGTGCAGCACTGAGCCAGGAAGCCCCTCCAGTGGCTAAGGAGTGGCCACTTGGAGGTGTCCTTAGGGGCAATGTAAGCAGTGTTTGCATAAAAATGCCTGAAGGAAATTATATTTACCAGAACAATTACATTAAAGGGACACTCCAGGCACCCAGACCACTTCTTCCCATTGGAGTGGTCTCGGTGCCAACTCCAACTACCCTTAACCCTGCAACTGTAATTATTGCAGTTTTCATAAACTGCAATATTTACATTGCAGGGTTAACTCCTCCTCTAGTGGCTGTCTACTAGACAGCCACTAGAGTGCACTTCCGGGTTTCTAGCACAGATTTTCTGTGCTATAGCGTCGCTAAAATCCCCATAGGGAAGCATTGAAAACATTTTTCAATGCTTTCCTATGGGGATGTCTAATGCGCGTACGCAGCATTGCCGCGCATGCGCATTAGGTCTCACCCCGCCGGTGGCCGCGCATGCTCAATAGGTCTCTCCCGCCGTATGATGTCAGCGGGGGAGGAGCGTGGGCGGACCCTGGACCAGCGCCGAGGGACATTGGCGCTGGACTCCGGTAAGTCACTGAAGGGGTTTAAACCCCTTCAGCAACCTGGGACGGGGATGGGACCTGCAGTGCCAGGAAAACTGTTTGTTTTCCTGGCACTGGAGTGTCCCTTTAAGCTGAAGTTGTTCTGGTGACTATAGTATCCCTTCAATAATTTTATTACCTAGACGGATTAACTTGGCGGCTTCCCCACATACAGAAATTGTGATTTCACTTTATACTCCGACACTCCAAAAAAAAAAAAATTGGGGGGACTACAGGTTCCCTTTAACATGTTATGGTACGTGTCGTTTCCCCTTTAACATTTGGTTTATAGTTTGGACCTGAAAGTGCGGGATCTAGCAAAGGCAGATTGTTTTTCCCAAAGAAATCGTTTTTTTATATTAAGTGTTTCCATACTTTCTTCCAGTTATTTGTGGACACGTTTGTTAAAATGTAAAGATAACCAAACAAAATAAAAAATAGCCAGAAAGTGAAATATAAAATGATAGCAAGTGTACCTGTCCCACAACCAAGGCCTTTAGTAACTGGAGCACGTTATATCTGGCCTCTGCTTGCTGATCGGGGCGCATGAGATCAGAGACAGCCCTCCATACTGCTTCCAAAGCATGCTGCGAAAAAACAAACATAAAAAACAAGCACTTTCCATATGTAAGCTACACAAAAAGATGGAACAAATCCTGAAGAATAAGGGAATTCATTGTTCTGGAGCTAGACAGTCTCTATATATGGCAAATGGAACCCCCAGAAAACTACAAATGTGTTTCTTAGACTACCTTTGCTATTGGTACATTGCAGTTTCAGCAGCACACAGGAGGTCATTTTATTATTATATAAAAAAAAAAAAAAAAAAAAAACGTACAAAGCCACCACACAGTCTGAACTGATCATACACACAACAAAAATGGAACCTTTGGAATTTATTTTATTATAAAAAGGTTGTTGAATGACTTTTCAAGCTAACATTTCAGTTTTGTTGAACGCATTACAACTGATGCGAAATTGATGCTCACCTCTTCAAATTTTTTGGTTTTCGCAAGCTCACAGATCTGGTTCATAGCACGGATCCGAACGTGCAATGGGCTCTCTGAAGTCAACTCCTGCTTACAAAAAAGTAAATGGAAAAATGTAGGCAAACACAAAGACACCACACACAAGAAGTGAAAATAATAAAAGGATACCAACTACATTTCATTTGGTTTAGTTTCCTGCTTTTGCTGTGCAGCTTCTGCAGTGAGCCCAGCAAAGTGACTTTGGTATTATTACCTTTGCACCGTAACCTATGCAAGGAACATTAAAAGGGCTACCGCGCACACTGAAACCACTTCAGCTCAATTAAGTGGTTATTGTGCTCTGTGCCCCCCGCTCCTTCTTACCTTCAAGTGTTTGAACACTTAAGAGGAGTCCGCAAAGCGCTTGTCTGTGTTACTCTCCACTGCTGCTTCCAAACGCAGAAACATGCTAATGCAGCAGTGATAGGCTGGAACGGTCAGCTGACACTGTCAGTCTATCAATGACACTCAAGCCAAACCTTCCTGAACAAAAATGGTAGCCGGAGAGAGTGCGGACCTGTGCCCCACAAATTAAAGGTTAGAAAACTGTTCAAATAACAATTTTACTCTGTACGGTAAGAAGATGACCATGTCTCCAACACACATAAGAACATCATTGAGAAGAAGCAACTACTTTACAAAGGAACACTCTAAGTACCATAACCCTCATGGTGGTGGTAGGAATGGTGCCAAGACTGCCTTAGCACTCTCCAACGTAATAAGTCATACTGTTCCACTTCATGCATCTGCTATGGCTGAAAGCTCTGGGTTCAGCCTCATGATGCAAAGCTTAGTGATCAGCTGACGTGTTCTAAGTGCAAAAGTGCTAATGGAAGCTCCTTTTTCAGGAGCTTCTAGTTTTCACTTCCAGCACCCAACGCACCCCAGGTAAGAAGTCAAACAATTCCCAATGTAAGTAGCGAAACTGTTAAGACACCAGGGAACTCCAGGCACCAAAACTACTACATCAAACTGTAGTGGTTATGGTGCTTGGAAGGTTGCATTCATATGAAGTAAAGAGAAAACAGAATATCTCACGACAAAAGGTGAATAAAAAAAATTACGTGATAATGGGGTGGCGGGGCCTGACCGCCGATCGGATCAGACGTGCTTCGTCTGAGCTCCTGCACCTGGACCAGAATATTGGCGCTAACTGCGAGCCGCAAGCAGATACAGCCCTAAATGGGTGATCACAATACTCACCAGCAGACAGTGAACACGGAGATACCCTCCAAGATACAAACCGGCATAAAAGTAACCCGATTGAGGCTTGAGGCCTAGGAAAGCTTGAGCTGGGGTGAGACGGCCGCTCCCCCAGTTCTCCGACCGGAGATTTGCCCCCCCTCCCCCCTTGGACCGGCGGGGGTCATCCCGGTCCCCACAGCCGACCACCACTACACACGGCTGGGATTTAACACCTGTCCTGCCGAGAATAATGGGCTGGGAGATGGACCCCAAGATGGCTGCCTACCAACTGCCTCATGCACACTATGGCGCGGAGACGGAGCAGAATCAGTGTGAGCAACAACGCATGGCAAAGGCGTGCAACAGCCTCTGGAACAAGCTCTTTACCCACTTAGAAGCACCTAAAGCACCGGCTGCGGGGAATATATGGTTGGAAAAGGAGCAGGAGACGATCAAGACCCCACTGGGCGCTCTTCCCATGACAACCCCACATGATGGGCCCACCCGGGGACGCATTCCCAGAGCACCGGCCACCACCGCTGAAGATCCGACGCCGCAGGCGGCGATCACCCACCGGGATCCACAGCAGACCCCTGCAGAGGAAGACCTCGGCCTCCCACGTGAGGGACCAGGTACGAAGCCAAGAAGTGCAGGCCTTCACGACGGCCCGGAGCTATGGGGAGGAATTGCTCGAAACCTGCCTCCTGTCCACGCACCACCCCCTAAGCCTGAAACCGAGCCGGGGCATGGGCTGAACCAGAACTTTGCAACCCAAAAGCACAGACAGCCAGCAAAATTGCCCGCACGTTGGACTACTTCCCTACAGCCGGCATGCCTGCCCATACTCCACCCCTGTGCATGATTCCGCTCCCGGAGAACTTTGACACCTAAATCTTGGAGACTTGAGTATTACCCATGCCCACTAGTTAAATAGTATAAATATGTATGTCTGTTAAGGATGGGCACTGAATTGGCAGCCAGCCAACACGTGAATTGTCTGTAGCTAGAGATTACAAGTTACTTTGAAAACGCATACACAAGGCATACATCTGACAGACGTATACCAGTTCAGCAGGACACACACACACACACACACCCACAGCCACACTGGGCCTGTCCCATGTGACATACCACCATAGGTTGAGAGGTGGAGACCGTGGCTTCTTGGGCCTACCACATTGCCGTGATATACATCCACAATGAGCACGCACCCACACAAACCAAGCCTGTGATAGTTACTGTAAAGCCTGTACCAGCCTTGCCACACACCCGAGAACACGCAGCGTGATATCTTGTGTTTCGAAATACACTGTACTGGTACACCTACCTTGATTAATATGCTCTGTCATGACGAAGTGGCGAATTTGCTTAGGAATCTCTCATGCTACAAGTTACTGTCCTTTGCACAGCAGACACTAGCAACATGATTTAAGCTTGTGTAATTTTCTATTATTTTTGCATTTCTCAATAGATATTATACATAGGCATCTCACACTAACTAACCTATCTTTTCTGTAATAAGCACTCACTCTCTATTAGATCGCAATATTTCACCCAGCATGTCTAGAAAGTTCCTGCCAACAAGCATGCTAAGCATTGATCGCTGAGACAGGAACGCTAAATCGGTTTATGTCGTTATGTAAAAAATTGTGCTGTTCGTTCCACATGCTGACCAACTGGTAACATATGCCTCGTTATATACTTGTCAATGCTGTTGGGGCATGACGAGCCCTTTTGTTATATTTTCAAGCACTCCAAAAATAAAGAATTGAAACATTTTTTTACAAAATTACGAGATTATGGATATTTTATGTAGTGCTGTAATTTCTAGAAATAGGATGGGTCACCTTTAAAACGGTAGTGGCAGAAAAAATAGGTCGTATGGAGTCAGAACCTAAAGACAGGTTATTGAAAAATGAATATGATCATGCGAGTACGCAATGTACGCATTCTACAGATAAACTATTGTATAAAAGTTGACAGCGGACACTGTGTCCCGTCTCCCCCTGTAGCTCAGCATTAGCAGTACCTTACCTTCATCATTTCTGCGGTTATGACATATTCGGGCTGCTTCCATTCTGACGCCTTGCTTTTCCCCCGGGGTGGCCCCAACCCGAGGAACATTTTTACCTTTTCTCTTAGGCCAGTATCTCGGTTCATTTGCCGCGCCATTTCTGCAGCAGTAGGAGACTCTGTGAAGGCACAAAACTGAGGTTTTCACAGTGCAATTATAAAATGGTAGTTAAGCAACAATGAATTCTTCAAAAAGAGTATGTAAGGGAGGAAGTAAAAAAAAATTACAAAATCAATAACAGTATGTATTATATAAATAGAAATTGCAGTAAGCATCATGTCTATATGAGTTGATTGGAGAGTACTTACAATAAAAAATGGCAGGGGTGACAACGAGAACATGCGCAATATTTTGTGCATACAGTGCCACCATGTCATGTTTGTTTGACTGGCACATTTTAAAGAGGTGTGTAACAGTGCAGCGTTTTTCTATGGTTTTGGCAGGCATACATATAAAAAAAAAAAAAAAAACACGATTGTGAAGAGACAATTTTTAAAGTGAAAGTTGATCAAATCGTGGTTTTTATTTAGGTTTGTTACAACCATAGAGGGTTTTAAAGCAGCACTCCCGCAAAATGATTATTTTGTAGAGATAGTCTTCATGAAATGCTAATTCACGTTCACTGACATTCCAAACAAGTCAAAAGATATACTGAGACAAAAGTCGCGATTTTGCCAAAGTCTGAAACTTCAAGACATTGGGCGGAGCTACCGCCGTATAGGAGTGTACATCTTCCAGCCGTCACCAGTAACCGCTGCATCTATGAAGGATCCTGTGGTTTTGCAGGATCTTCCATAGAACTTAATGCTGTGTTCTTGAGCAGACACCAGGAGCAGAGGAGGACCGGCTGGAAGAAGATGGCCACGCGAGGGAGGGACAGGTTCAGCTAAGTAAGTCTCACCTTTGCCTTAAATGCCAAAAAAAAAAAAAAGTACTCGTTTTCTGGAAAAAGAAAAAAAAAAAGATGTACACATACAAATACACAGGGCTTGCAATTTGAAGCCCTGTGCTACCGGTAGAGTCAAAGCTTACTATGCAGGGGTGAGGTTTGTAACTTTCTACTTACTGTGGCTACATTTTCATTTGCTAATGGCGAGTGGACATTGAGCCCTGCGCGCGTGCATGCATGCATGCATACACACACACACACACAGCGGAGCACATGATGACAGCAGACAGATTACAAACATTTTGCTTTTTTTTTAATCTAGATTTTAGCACACGTTTATATGATTATACTGACTTAACTTCTTTGATCCTAGACAAATGTGTCTACATTTCCCATAATGCTCAGCATTCAAACGGTTTGCTTTAAAGTACATGGCACCATAAACCCTATACCTAGACTAATGTCTAACCTGGATTTAGTAACTATTATTATATATTTATTCCACTGGTACCCCGCACACACACTTACAAATATTAGCAAAATGCCGGGTGCATTGCAGCCATAGCCAAAAATTACAGCGTATACTGAAAAAAGGCTTGCACTCACGGTCTGTATTTGGGTAAAATATTTCTTCTTTATTCCAATATTCTTAAAACATAATTCTAGTCATCAACGTTTCAGCCATCTCTTGTGGCTTTCATCAGGATCAGTTCAGCACTGTGAAAGCCACGAGAGATGGCTGAAACGTTGATGACTAGAATTATGTTTTAAGAATATTGGAATAAAGAAGAAATATTTTACCCAAATACAGACCGTGAGTGCAAGCCTTTTTTCAGTGTCCGAGATATATATATATATATATATATATATATATATATATATATATATACACACATATTTATATTACACACACACATATTACATATTTATCTCTAAAACTACACATTATATTTCTAGCTAAAAAAAATTATATATAAAATCCCACATTACATGATATATGATATATAAAACATAACACTATATATAGCTAGATATATAATCCCACATTACATGATATATAAAACATACACTAGATATATAATCCCACATTACATGATCTATAAAACATACACTATATCTAGCTCGATATATAATCCCACATTACATGATCTATAAAACACACACTATATCTAGCTCGATATATAATCCCACATTACATGATCTATAAAACACACACTATATCTAGCTCGATATATAATCCCACATTACATGATCTATAAAACACACACTATATCTAGCTCGATATATAATCCCACATTACATGATCTATAAAACACACACTATATCTAGCTCGATATATAATCCCACATTACATGATCTATAAAACACATACACTATATCTAGCTCGATATATAATCCCACATTACATGATCTATAAAACACATACACTATATCTAGCTCGATATATAATCCCACATTACATGATCTATAAAACACATACACTATATCTAGCTAGATATATAATCCCACATTACATGATCTATAAAACACATACACTATATCTAGCTCGATATATAATCCCACATTACATGATCTATAAAACACATACACTATATCTAGCTCGATATATAATCCCACATTACATGATCTATAAAACACATACACTATATCTAGCTAGATATATAATCCCACATTACATGATATATAAAACATACACTATATATAGCTAGATATATAATCCCACATTATATGATATATAAAACATACAGTATATATAGCTAGATATAGAATCCCACATTATATGATAGATATATATATAGAGAGAGAGAGAGAGAGAGAAGCCCCCTCCCCCCATGCTGCAGGGCAGTGAGTGGCCCCCACTTGCTGTGTATTTCCATGATGCCCCTGTACTCCCAGAGCCAGGTTGGTCCCCTGACAGGCAGTCTGACCCTCACCTTGTCCCTCCGCCTCCCCACAGCCTGCAGGGACCGCTTTCTAATGGAGGCCTCGGCTTCTGGGCCTGATAACCCCGCCCACTGACCATCCACAGACACGCCCACCTTCCCCGCAGCTACACAAACAGCAACCCGGAAGTCGCTGTGCGCGGAGCATCCCGGGAGTTGTAGTTCGCAGCCCTGTTTTGCTGTGCAGAGGGGAGGCGATGAGTGCAGCTCAGAGCGCTGTGCGAAGGAGTGCGAGGAACAGGGTGCTGGAAGGAGCCAGGGGCAAGGAGCAGAGTGGGCACATAGCACAGAAGCCTGGTGAGGATGTGAAGGCAAGGAGCCATGGCAGAACTACAACTCCCATGATGCTTTGCCAGTGCTTGGCATGCCAATGCATCCCTAGGATTTGTAGCACTGCAGCAGCTGGTGATCTATATTTTGCATAACCCTGGGCTGGGGTTTGCCTGATCCCAGCATGTTGTCTTCCTGAACTCAGATCACTTCTTCATGCTGATGGGCAGGGCTTGAAAAGGGCTGCCCTGCCATGTGCAGCAATAAGGCTGTCCCTGTTCTATACCTGATTAATTCATTAATTAATTCCTCTCCTCCAGCATATTAATCCTACACACTGCCCATGCATTATGCAGCAACATACACACAAAGTGAGAATTCAAAGTGAAATTCAGATTTAAGGCCAAAGTAGCTCAGCTGAAAGAATAGCTGACTTAGAGAATTTTTACAGTTTGATTATTCTGACCTTGGATTTAAAATTCACTTTGAATTCTCTCTTTGGTAAATAACCCTGCTGGGGGTGAAATGTCTGCCAGAGAACTTGGTGGATCTGGAAATCCCAGCTGAGGCAGCTAAGGATAAAAGGATTAACCAGGGTTCCGAATAGAGAGCTGTTCTGGGGCAGAGTTCTAATGGTTTCCATGGTGATTGTACATTTAGAACTCTTAATTATGCGCAGGTACGGATGGCCTGTTCCCTAACCACAGATATCACGATCACTTGTATAAATCGATGGGCAGCAGTTAAAAAGTGCTGGCGTGTTGTATGCTGAATTAAAACCTATGAAAGTGTAAGATCTGTTTTCTTTTTACAATCTTTTATTGTTTTAAATTTTTGTTGTGCATAATGATGATAACATACAAGCTCGTGGTGCCCCAATAGCATTCCACAAGCATATTGTCATGCATCATTAGGAGCATTAGAGAAATCAGGCAGATTTTTAAGTATAAGAGAAGATTAACATTAGCAGGTACAAACGTTAAAGGACCACTATAGTCACCCAGACCACATCAGCT
Organism: Pelobates fuscus; assembly: GCF_036172605.1. Classification (NCBI taxonomy): domain Eukaryota; kingdom Metazoa; phylum Chordata; class Amphibia; order Anura; family Pelobatidae; genus Pelobates; species Pelobates fuscus. Next base: position 157,410,552 of record NC_086324.1, on the reverse strand, counting down.
CAATGAAGTGGTCTGGGTGCCAGGTCCCTCAGGTTTTAACCTTGCAGCTGTAAACATAGCAGTTTCAGAGAAACTGCTATGTTTACATTGCAGGGTTAATCCAGTCTCTAGTGGCTGTCAACTATAGGTGCTTCCGCGACGCTCAATGCGAAAACCGCATTGAGCACGCAGAACATCCATAGGAAAGCATTGAGTAATGCTTTCCTATGGGCGGTTTGAATGCGCGCGCAGCTCTGGCGGCACATGTGCATTCGGCTCCACTCGGGAGCTGACGTCGGAGGGGGAGTAGGGGTCTCCAGCGACGAGGGAGCCCGGCCCTGGATTATGGTAAGTGGCTGAAGGGATTTTAACCCTTATAGCCCAGCGGGACGGGGGCCCTGAGGTTGGTGGGGACCTAAGGACTATATAGTGCCAGGAAAACAAGTTTGTTTTCCTGGCACCATATGGTCCTTTAAACTACGTGTTATAACCGCAGCACTCGCGAGATTTATAGCAGAGCTCTGCTCTAAATCTCGTGAGTGCCGCGGTCGTCAGAGCAGTTGGGAAGTAAAAATGGAGTGTGCTGGGCCCCCTACAGTAACAGGTAGCCAGGGGCCCAAAGATGCACACATATATATATATATATATATATATAATTGCTATATATATGTGGGCACCCCAGTACCGCCAGGCCAATGACAACCGTCATGGTTGTCATGCCCTGATGGCGGCCCTGCTTAAAATGAACAATTGTTCACTATTTGAGGAATGAGACTCATTAATTGCAGAATGGGCAACGAGGTATTAGTTGAAAAATAATTCCTATGCCAGTGATGGCTAACTCACTGGCATTGGCTGTTGTGAACTGCAATTCCCATTGATTCACAAAATTTTAAAGGAACATTTGAATGTAGTGGTTATGGTGGTTGAAGTGTTTCTTTAAAAGGTTTCTACACCGTTAGAACTCTGCCGTGCTAGGACTGGTAAATACCATAATAGGCCATGGGGAAGACACGATTGGTGACAGAGAAGTTAGTGGTTTTCTTGGGGAGGCTTCTAGTGACTTGTATGAGCTTGCTTTAAAATTAGGTTAAAATGGTGAAGGAAACAGCAGCATGCCTCCACCTGGCGCTGATAGGGTTATTTCTTGATTTGCAGGTGGCGATAATGATAAAAAATCTGGTGGGGAAGCCAGGGCGAAAAGGCGGGTGCAGGTCGAATATGAGAAAACTGGGGGAAATACAGATAAAAAGCTTAAATGGGAGCCATCCAACTGGCGTCAGCACTTGGAGAATATCCGAAAAATGAGGATCGCAAGGGATGCCCCCGTAGATCAGATGGGGGCAGGGAAATGTTTTGACCAAAGCGCTGCTCCGGAGGTAATGGTTTCTATACAAAGGAAATAAAATCTCTCGGTTCCAACGCCAAAAACCGTCAACTCAGGAAACCGAAAGATAGTCAGCAGGCACAGAGATAAAAACTTCTAAAGCAAGTTAACATGTATATGAAAATTAAACAATTTTTTTCAGGCACTTTGTGTCAGACACAGCCGGAGGAGGTGTGGCTAGAGCTGCAAGGACAGAAGCAAAAGTGATTTAATTCCTAAATGGCAGAGAATTGAGCAGTGAGACTGCAGGGGCATGATCTATACACCAGAACTGCTTCATTAAGCTAAAGTTGTTTTGGTGCCTATAGTGTCCTTTTAAAGGGACACACATTCAATGCCCTTTAATCACTAGCATTCTGAAATGCTATATGTATGAAGTGTGTGTGCTTCTTTTTTTTTTTTTCATTTTACATTTCAATCGAAATTTAGAAATTGGCACTTTCATAAAACACCCTTGTTAAGTTGAACATGCATCAAGTATGCTTCACCTATGAAGGAGGGGAAAATCCCTTCTACCACCACTAGGTGGCACTCTCACTCCAAAATACACCTGTAAAAATAACGTAAAACCATAGTGAGTAATAATGCTACAGTAAGGGGATATTTGGAGTGAGTACAGTACTTCTTTTTTAATGCATTACAATGGGTGGTAAAGTCTAGACTTGCGCACAGTGAAACAAAAAATTGGTTTGAAAAATGTGGTGTTTAGGGCCCAAAAATGTGGACAAAGCGCAAAACCTAATGCAAATGTCTAGTAAAGTCAGTTTGGATTGTTCCTTAAAAATAGCAAATTACTAACCATTATGTCACTCAGCTAACAAACAGCTAAGGAATGTAACAACCCACCATTGCCTCTTGGTTGAATATATTGCTGCCGTCTCCGCTATGGTTTCCTGCACATCTGTATACATGCTGTTGAACGGTGTATGAATTGTGCTGCCCAACTATATGTAGCATTCTTATCCTGCCGTAGGACACAAATCGGCGTCTTGCATGGGCTCTGGGAGTATATAAATGTTTTTTCCTGCTGGGGAGCTCTATTTATGTACCTCCCAACAGGTTTTGGAACACATAGCTGGGATGGAAAAATGGCGCTCCTGTTGAATAATATAAATAACGAGCTCCCTAATTGTAAAATGTTATTTATTTCCTCAACATTAAAATCAATGTCGCTGCCCTGTGATTGAGGTGCCTTTCCTTGAGTCCCGCATTTGTCTGTTAAAATGCTGAGAGAGATACATCTTGGGCGGCTGGAGATCCCCTTCTTCTGTAAAACCCCAGACTTTAATAAAGTGACAAGATTGGCTAAATGTCACTATTGTCACCAAAAAAAGCGATATACCATCAGACTTCCCTAGTAAAAAGGTGGTTATCTATTTTATTAATACAATTACATAGGAGACCCGTCTATTAAGGGTAGTACAGAGAAATGGGAAAGTCTGTGAATAAAAAATAAAAAAATAAAGACTTTAGTGTATAACTTAAAATCACTTTAGGATCACACTAAACCAGAAAGAATAAAACACAAACCCCCCCCCCCCCCCCCCCCGCATAACCAGTGAATAGACAAAGTGTTTTGGGGCGGAGGGGATGACTAGGGGCTTGGGGACCCCTAGTCACCTGGGGGGTGGGGTATTTTGATATTTAGCCCCAACCCGTCACCCATGAGTGGGGGCCAGGGTTGAGGGCAATTGGTCCCTTTCCCCATTGTCATTTAGGGCTCCCACCCGTCACCCATGGGTGGGGGAGGGCAATAGGTCTCCCACCCCGCCGCTCATGGGTGGGGGCCGGGTGGGCGGACAGTAGATCCTCTCCATTTTCAATTAGGGCCCCCACCCGCTGCTTATGGGTTGAGGGGGAGGACAATAGGTGTGCCCGTGCCCCCACCCCCCATTTTCATTTAGGGAACTTTAGGACCTATTGTCCTCCTCCTGGCCCCAGCCATGAGCAGCGGATGGGGGGATGGGAGAAGGACAATAGGTCCCACCCCCCACTTTTCATTTAGGGTCCCCATCTGCCGCTCATGGGTGGGGGCCAGGGGACGACAATAGGTTCCCCCCCAATGTCTTTTATGGCCCTCACCTCATGGGTGGGGGTTAAGGTGGACCCTATGTCCCCCCTCTATTTGCATAGCCCTCACTCGCGGGGCACAAGTGGGGACTGGGGTGGGACACTATGTACCCCCTGCTAGTTAATAGATGCCACACCATGGGGCTACTTGTTGGAAGCAGCGGGGGGGTTACAACAGTGAGCAGCCACAGGTTGCTCACTGTTTAGTAGACATGCCCTTACTCACGGCATAGCGAGTAGGGGCATTCGGAAGATTCCAATCATATTGTTCCCCATAGAGTGAGGTAGGACATGGGGGGCTTAGGAAGTGGCGGGGAGCACTGCTTCCTGCCGCTTCTATCTTTACATATTACAAGGAGGGAGCTACGAGACGGCAGCTCTCTCCTTGTAATAAACTGAACGAACAAACGAACACCGATATTCGGTCTTTGTTTGTTCGTCTGAAATTTCTATTCATTCCTTCGTCTTTCTGACGAATGAATAAATAGACAAAATTCCAGTTTAAATGCCCAAGCTGGGCATGCGCAGGACTTTCACAATGCTATCTAGTGTTGGCAGATGACCTGTCCAACAGGGACTTAATCTACCCGCACAAAGATGGTGTCGCGGGCACAAAATAAAGATTTTTTGGGGAGTTGTAGTTTAATGATCTACTTTCTACTATAGAAGCTTAACAACAGAACTACAACTCCCAGAAACCCAAGTCATGACATCATTCCGACTGAGAAAGCCTATGTGTTTGGTGAAACGCGTCTCAGATCAAAAGGAGTGCCATGTGAACTACACTGAGCACGATATTGTTTTTAGTTTGTTTTTAATTGTTTTTATAAGTTGTGATAAATTGATTTTTATTTGGATGTATATAGTCCTTTTGGCCTCACTGTTCATCTGCCTCCTAAGAAGAGGGTTCCCCCTTTTGCTGGCACATCAGCTTACACACCTACAGCCAGGTACCTTAAACTTTGAACAAGGTGAGCAGTCGGATGTACTCCTATTGTTAGACTATAATACACCAGGAGCTGTTGCTTCTTTATACTTTTTGTTTGAGTATACCTGACTGGACATCAGACGAGGCATAGTGTCACCATGGTGCACGCTGGTGGGATTTGAGCCTATTTGGCTCTAAACCATGTGAGTTCATCTAATATTCATTATACGCACCCCATTTCCATTTGGTATATACACTATCTTGCTTTTCCCCTTATTGCAGCACTGGGTTTATATATCTCAGTGTCTACACAGGGGTAAGTGTATATTTTCAGTGCTCTACTATAGAGGCTGGTGGTGGATTTTGTTTTCGCCCAAGCCTGTTACCTGTTTTGCATGATATTGGGTTGGGTGTGAGAGATACCAGCCATTTTTCCTTTTTTTTGCACAGAGCACTTTTGTATATTTACAAATTGCAAATTTAGGTCAGAATAGTTAAGTTGTTAAAGCTCTCCTACAAAGCTATTTTTGCAGCTTGGCTATGTAGGCCGATACTTTGCAATCCCTTTCCCCGTTCTCTTTGATTCTCAGATTAACCACAAATGTGTCCACTGTAAAGGGAAGATCTGTCTGCCGCACACATGCTTTCTGTCCTCTGCCCCCAGCACCAGGAGGTCTCTGTGATGGGATCTTTTATTTGGTTCGGGTCTTTTTGAAGATTCCATGTTTGCTATTTATTGATGTGGTTGACGTTTAGCTGGAATGGCAGTAAAATCGCAGCATGTCTGCAATGCTGGGTTACAGATGCAGTATTTGTTCAAAAACACGTCGGTGATCCACTAATTACTTAGGCCAAAGCTATTAGGCGTGTTATGGTAAATAGTGATGTTATTTACTAACAGACCTGCCACGTTTGCCCCATGTCCCTTTAAGAGTGCATTTTTTGCCCAATGCCTGTTTAAAGTGTTTCTGTCTGGCAGGTCAAGCGCTATCAAGTATTGCTGTCCCTCATGCTATCCAGCCAGACGAGGGATCAGGTAACCTCCGCAGCCATGTGCAGATTACGGGAACACGGCCTGACAGTAAACAAGATCCTGGAGACGAACGATGACACCCTCGGAAAGCTTATTTACCCCGTGGGTTTCTGGAAGGTCAGTGCGACTCGGGAATATTCTGACTTCCTATCGTGTATGTGAGTGAATGCCCCCTTCACAGGGATAAACACACATATCTGTACAGAGTTTTATGGCAGAACCGCTAATAGGGTCAGCGTGCCCTCTAAGCATTTTTGTGAGAGTCCGTCACTCAAATATCGAAGAATGCCTTTTAATTTACACCCGAACTAACCGATACCCCCGAATACACAGTTAAATCCCAGGATTATCAGTTTGTTCGAGATTAGGTTAAAAACCACTTTATTCACTCGCCAGCTGAAATGCATGTGTGTACAAGTCTAGTAGAGAGTTGACTAAGAGGGTTAAAGTGAATTAAAGGTTAATTTCAAAGCTAAGGCCAAACAGAAAGCATAGCTGATTTAGTTAATGTTTCTAGTTTTGCATTTTTTTAACCTTAAATTTGAGATTCACTTTGAATTCTCACTTTGGTGATTAATCCTGTTAGTTGTACAGAGTAGCTTTTCAACCTTCCAAACTGTTGTTGAGCCACGACTCCCGTGATTCCCAGACAGCCATTGGCCTGGAGAGAATTATGGGGTTTGTAGGTTAACTTCAATTGCGGGCTACAGATGTTTATAATCTGTGACATCACTTCCTGCGTTAATCAGGGGAGCGAGCACCACAGGAGCACAGTGTTTGACACAACAGTGATTTACGGTTTTGAAGTAATGGATTACCTGGTTCAAGCGCACAACTTTATTCTTGTGTGTTTGTATTTTCTTTAAAACGCTTAAAGGACCACTATAGGCACCCAGACCACTTCAGCTCCATGAAGTGGTCTGAGTGCCAGGTGCCTCTAGTGGCTGTCTCCCTGCTATTGCTGTAAGCATTCAGCTCCACTCGGGAGCTGATGTCTGCAGGGGAGGAGAGGTCACCAGTGCTGAGGGAGCCAAGTGCTGGATTAAGGTAAGTGGCTGAAGGGTTTTTACCCCTTCTGCCCAGCAGGAGAGGGGCAGCGGGGGGGCCTATTAACCCTATAGTGCCAGGAAAACAGGTTTGTTTTCCTGGCACTATAGGATCCCTTTAAGTAATTGCTATATATAAAATGTATTGTGCTTATAAATCGTATAATCATCGGAAATCGAGGAAGTGGAACATTCTCTTTGGAAACATACGGAATAATCTTGCTGATTCCATTGGTTTCCATGACGATTGCTTCAAGTTTAGAACTATGCTCTAATTTTTCCATTAACATTTTATTAAAAAAATAAACTCATGTTATTATGGATAGGTAGGTAGGTGGATACATAGATAGATAGTTGTTTTTTTTAAATGCTTGGAAATGTATAAATATATTAATAAAGTTCCATTATTTTAGTGAGATGGGTGTAATCTAATGATTAATAGCACCAGATTAACTGTTTTGTTGTCATATTTCAGAACAAAGTAAAAAACATCAGACAAACAACGTTGATCCTGCAGGAGAAGTACGGCGGGGATATCCCTGACAATGTGCCTGAGCTGGTGAAACTCCCCGGCGTGGGACCCAAAATGGCACACCTGGTGATGGACATAGCATGGAATAATGTATCTGGAATAGGTACGTGTCTCTAGGTTTATCCTTGTAGGTTTACAGCCATTCATAGGGACCTCGCTACCATACCTGTAATACAGAGGTTATTGCATATGGCTTTTGAGACATGGTCTTAACACGTACTGCCTTGATGTGGGAATAACTGGACCTGCCGCAGCTGTAGAAAGTCAATACGTCCGGCTAAAACATGTCATGGTGTGTAGGACACGGCTTAGGGTCAAATGTTCAACATCACTTGCAGATATAGGAATGACACTAGCGGAGGTGTGATTACACCTCCAGCAGTCAAAGGGTTCTACTCGGTATGTGCAGCATTTGGAGGGGAAACACTATGCTGCACATACAAACTCCAGGCACCATGACCACTTTAAATCACTGAAGTGGTGATGTGCTTCGAGTAGGCCTTGTTTTGCTTTCAGTGGTACCAAGTAGTTTATGCAAAACAAAATGTACAATTTCTAAACCCTTGGTATTATCTGTGGGATACTTTACTACCAAGTGGGGAAATGGGAAGGGGTCTGTTGCGCAAACAGAACAAAACAGTCACATTTTTTCTGCAGGGGTTGACGTACATGTCCATCGTATTTCCAATCGGCTTAGATGGGTGAAGAAAGAAACGAAGACCCCTGAAGAGACGCGTATGGCTCTGGAAGACTGGATGCCCAGGTGAGCATCTGTTGGTTCCTAAAATATAGATGTTACATGGGGCAAAGCATGTATTGGGATAGGAATGAGGCCACATTGCAGTTCTGGAGACATTTATAAACCGCTCAGGCTTCTATCTCGTGATTTATTATACCATCTCCAGAACAATTTAAAGGGACACTATAGTCACATGAACAATTTCAGCTTAATGAGGTTGTTCAGGTGAGAACTATAGCTCCCTGCAGCCTTTCTCATGTAAACTCTGTATTTTCTGAGAAAATACAGTGTTTACATTGAAAGCTAGGAACACCTCCAGTTGCAGTCATTCAGAGTGAACCAGAGGGACTTCGGAGTTGATGGAGGCATAATATGCCTCCATCCACTCAGATCTGCTGTCAGCAGAGCACAGGGCAGCAGTGTGCACAGCATCCTGTGATTCAGTGTCTCCTCCCTCTGCATGCAGACACTGAACTTTCCTCATAGAGATTCATTGATTCAATTAATCTCTATGAGGAGATGCTGATTGGCCTGGGCTGTGTTTAAATCATGTTGGCTCTGCCCCTGATCTGCCTCTTTGTCAGTCTCAGCCAATCCTATGGGGAAGCACTGTGATTTGATCAGGCTACCACATGTCAGCAGACTGCTTGTTTTTCTGAGTCTAACAGCATGCAGATTTACAGCTTCAGGCTTGAATACAGTAAGATTTGTACTATATTTATGGAGGCATGAGGGGCCCAGGGGGGGGGGGGGGCTAGATGGTGGTGTTAACACTATAGGGTCAGGAATACATGTTTGTATTCCTGACCCTATAGTGATCCTTTAAAAGAACACTATAGTGTTAAAGGAACACTATAGTCACCTAAATTACTTTAGCTAAATAAAGCAGTTTTAGTGTATAGATCATTCTCCTGCAATTTCACTGCTCAATTCACTGTCATTTAGGAGTTAAATCACTTTGTTTCTGTTTATGCAGCCCTAGCCACACCTCCCCTGGCTATGATTGACAGAGCCTGCATGAAAAAAAAAAACTGGTTTCACTTTCAAACAGATGTAATTTACCTTAAACAATTGTATCTCAATCTCTAAATTGAACTTTAATCACATACAGGAGGCTCTTGCAGGGTCTAGCAAGCTATTAACATAGCAGGGGATAAGAAAATCTTAATTAAACAGAACTTGCAATAAAGAAAGCCTAAATAGGGCTCTCTTTACAGGAAGTGTTTATGGAAGGCTGTGCAAGTCACATGCAGGGAGGTGTGACTAGGGTTGATAAACAAAGGGATTTAACTCCTAAATGGCAGAGGATTGAGCAGTGAGGCTGCAGGGGCATGTTCTATGCACCAAAACTGCTTCATTAAGCTAAAGTTGTTCAGGTGACTATAGTGTCCCTTTAAGAATACAGATGTATTGTGTGGATCACCCCCAACCCCACCCAAAGGTTAAAAGGTAGATTACTAGCCTTTTTTCCGATGCCGCACTGCTCTCCCTGCAGGTGGCCCCTGCCTCCTTGGCTGAGATCAACAATCTTTAGGAGGCTAGTGCGCATGCACTATCAGACCATCTGATTGAAATAGCAGAGTTTCATTTCCACTATTTCTGTGGAGGCGTCACTCTTACAGCCACTGGAGTTATTTAAACCCTGCAATGTAAGTTTTACATTGCAGGGTTAAAAGGAGAGGAACCTGCCACCTAGACCACTTCATTGAAATGAAGTGGTCTGGGTGCTTTTAGTGTCCCTTTTATAACATTATGTTTCCATAATACATGTATCACAGTTATATATTTTTTACACAAAAAAAAAAGAAAATTTGTAATGAGATCTTTTTACAAGAGCGTTTTATTTCATCAATAAGAGAAGTCTGAACTTGCTCCGCACCACTCTCGTGCTTGTCCTGTCTCTGCAGGGATCTTTGGAGTGAGATTAACTGGTTATTAGTTGGATTTGGCCAGCAGGTCTGCCAACCTACATCCCCTCAATGTACCAACTGCCTTAATAAGGACATCTGCCCGGGAGCAAAGAAAAAGTGAAACCAAGAGAGGACCACAACGCATTGGGAAGAAAAGGAGTACAGCGGAACGGTTAAACATTAATTACCAGGATTTTCCAAAAATTAGAAGATGTGGCAATGAAGAGGTTAATTGCTGTCATCAACCATTTTGTGAGAGACTCTCTCCATCTGTATCTTCGTTATAGCTTATATTTTTCAATAAAGACTTTTTTTTAAATTAAAACAAGTTTTGAATTTCTCTCTTGCCCTATATATATATTGATTATGAAAGATTCAATTTCTCTTCTGTGAATAAAACAAGAAATACATTTGATTAGATTATCTGTTTGTGAAAGAACTTTAACATTCTACATTCTTGTGTAGCTGATTTGCAGCAAATATATACGGTAGCTAAAAGATCTACAGGTGTGCCAACTGATATCACTATACTGCTTCATGCAAAATGGTTTCTCTCTGTATTCGAAATAGATTTGCATATGAGGCAAGTAGTAATAATAAGCATAGTAATAATCAAAAGAATTAAGCTGATTGGGTAGCCAGGGGGACTACACAAAAGAAGGGAGAGATGGGACATGTGGGCTTCCCCTTGCACAGAGTTGAACCGAGATCTAGGCCGCCAAAGTTACATGTGCCGCGGGGTGGAACTATCAACCGGCACACGGGTGCCAATGTCTCGGTATGTGCAGCGTTTCTGCTTGAAACAGAAAAGGCAGAAGTGGTTATGGTGTTAGGATCAGCCCTTTCAGCGAGGGCCAATTATAAAAAAAGGACTGATATTGCTGTATGTTACATGGTGTATGAATGTAGATACACTTCAATTAATTAGTGACCGTACTCACTCATTAAAACTTGGGGATTACCCAGAGGGTCTTCGATTGGAAACAAAAATGGGTCGTTAAAATTGTCCTACATATAACCCACTCCTAATTGAAATTCCCATGTTAATTATTCACAATACCTGAATTACTTAATTGGAACCTCTAAATGTAAGCATTTCTTTTTATTCTTGTCCGATGACAATACAATTGCAAATTTGGGTCAGAAAACACACATACTTTGAAAGCTGTTTATTAAGCACGTTGCAGTTTACACTGTATGTTGTGTGTGTCATATATAACTGTTCTCATATGTGTGCCTTATACAATTTTAGGTTTACAAGTACAAAAATATGTTGATTCCAAACAGAGCTACATATAAGGCAGTGTTATGGCCATATTCGGTCAGTTAATCAGAATCTACTTCTTTCAATAGAAGCAGTCTTTTAAGATATCTCCGTCTCCATACTACCACCAGGGGGCAGTAGCTAGTCTATATTGAAGACAATCTTTCGACTACAAGCATCCTTAGGTCTCTTATCCTGCAGAGTGCCGCAGATCACATGACCTTCTTCAGCCATGTTGGCTCACTTAGAGCACAGTCCCATTGGTCATCAGTTCAAGTCTCTTGTAGAATACAAATTTGTATTGTCAACATTGATAATATACAATTGTGCCACTCCGCTTACATTCATCAACATTTCGATTCCTCTTACTCCTCACTATATGAGGTTTTCAGATTTTGTTGTTGTTGTTATTGTTTAATTTGCTAGATACGTCTTCGGTGAAACACAGAGTTCAGGAATATCACATGATTCCAATAAACCAGTTACTGGCGTCCAGCAGGGTTAAACAAATATGAAAGTGAACACATTAATATATATACTTGTTTTAAATAATTCAACTCCGGATGCCGCCAAGTAGACAAATTATAGTTTTGTGCCTGAACTACGTATCCCATCAATTGGCCAAGCCTGGTCCAGGAGCATATAGTAGATGGTGGACTTTCTCAGAGGATGTTCCTCTTCCATAACCTCCAGTATATCACTATAAGTCTCACTTTTATTTAACAAGATCACAAGTGTACATGTTTACTAAACAGTAAAAAGCAGGGAAAAAAAATCTTGCATGTAGAAGCATACACCATTTCACTGCCTATTCAATTGTAATAAGCTTTTTACGGAATGTTTATAACCTTACCTTATATCTTCTGCATTACAATAGTCTTTCTAGGTTTACTGACTTAGTTTGGGAACTCCGATCTTTCGGAGACACATTTCCCAAGATGCACAGCCTGCTTTAAAAGCTAACTGGGAAGAATCATGGAAAATATAACTCCAAAACATCTAGGATGCCAATGTGAATCATATCCATTCTAACTCTGCATAATTTAGTTGACCTGGACTCAAAAATCCCACCAACCTACTCCTTGGACATAAGGTTCTGTCATTTTAACTCTTTCACTACTGGGCCTACTGTTCCAACAGTTCCTTCCCCAACGGTAAATTTGCTTATTGGCATATCATTCACTTTTACCCAAACTACATTATGTTCAACTTTCTAAAACCATCTTCTATGTACCCAGCCTTGTGCCTTTCAGGCCACATTAGCCTAGCCAGGGTTCCTATGAAAAAAGACGATGGAAGATGTAAATTTAAATAGGGAAACTGCCGTGGTTATTTTTTAGTAGGTACACACATTCTTAAAGGGACACTGTAGTCACTATAGCCATTAATCTTATTGCATTGGTTATAGTGTCCCCTGGTACTGCCCCTCCATTCAGTTTTAAACCATGTTAGAGCAGTTTAACACTAAATAAGATTTCCTGGACACCCACAGTCCGGCCCCTTCTGGAGGTGTGGCTAAGGTAGAGATTACACACTTCCTTGTAGCCATACTCTTAATACAGTCAGTTGGAGCTCTGATAGGCTAAAAGCAGTCAGCTGACACTATCAGCCAATCACAGCTGCCTTTTTCTGCTCATGCTAATACTTACTCATTAGCCAAAGCAGCGGATGGGCAGCCGGGGACTCTCATTTAGCATTGAAACATAACATTAAGAACTGTTTAATGCTGAATGAAATTATGGCACCAGGGGACCTCCAGATACTATAACCAGTTTAATGAGATGAAGCAGATACAGTCCCTACAGTGTCTCTTTAAACTGGAAGGCTGAAATGTCATACAAATTCTGCTTGATTCAACAAAGCTCACTAAACTGTTACTCAACCTGTGTTCTTTACAAAAATCAACTGACCATTGAACTGTTTATTGTGGAGAGTGGTTTTGTGGAAGTGCAAGCTCTAGATGACCGTGCAGCCATGTGATGCCTTGAACATGCTCATGCCCTCTCCGAGACCCAAACAGAAATACCAATATGAGCGCATGCACCCACTTATGGGACTGCAGGAGTTAACTTACATGCCCAACAAAAATATAGGCACAACACACAGCTAACTGCTATATAGCTTTTGGGTTGTGTGCAAACCTCAGCATTTACTGTACAAGATTAAAACTACAGTCAACATGAGATGCAGGGTCTCTATTTGAATGTAAGATTATTTTGGAATAAGGGTTAGTATTTCAATAGGCTCTAGAGATTCAGTACAGACGGTTGTCCACCAGAGGGCATCCAATGCTCATTATACCAGAATCCTGCTGATTTTAATCTTACATGAGTATTCCAAATTTCGTTTGTGGGGGCGAAGGGACAGGGTTGTTTGTTTTTTTTGAGAAAGGGATTACAGCGAAAATATATTTTCTTTGGCCAGCGACAATCTAATCTCCCTGTAGTGATTAAAAAGAGTGTTTTTGGAACAAGTACAGGGTAAACCTCATAATATGAGATTGCAGCTTTTGACATCTCAGTGGATGAACTTTATCTGACGGAATATTTTATTCTGTGGTCGGGAGGAGTGTTAATAAACCAGCTTTTCATTTCGTAACCACGGTGCAATATATAGGACAAAATTATTCATTGGGGGTGGGGGGACTAATTAATTAGAATTTCAGATTTTTCATCTTAGCAGTAAACTAACTGCAACCCACTGTTTAGTAAATGATCCCCTCGATTAACTTATCTTAAAGTAAAGAGAATATCGTTTAACGCCGTGGACTAAGACTACCTCTCCCGTTACCAATCCTCTGTATCTGTACGGGACCTTCTATCCAGCACGTTTCGTAAAATTGACACAGCTGCTTCCGGACTGCAGCAGTAAAGACCCCCCCCCCCCCCACTTTCCCCCTGCCAATTCTAGAAAAATAATGCAGGTTATCCTATTATTGACATTTTACAAAAACAACCAGAACTGTGGCTTGTCTCCAGTTATACAAGAGGGCATGTTGAATGCATCCATTTATTAAATCAGTGGCTTTATATGCCTTCCTTATGCATCATTATGCAAATGGGAGTCTCTTGCTCTCTCTCTCTCTCTGAAATGACTGAATGTTTTGTGAGGTCCATGTCACACCAGGCACAGAATGGGTATTTATCCCAAAGCTTGAGGGCAGATTGTGACTCTCTCTAGTCTGAGTGCATCCATTATAATTCTCTTTAACTAAAACCATCTGCACATCAGTTGACGAGGCAAAAGCCAGCGGTTCTGGCTTCAGTTAAAGAATGCACATCCCTCGAGGGACTATTTGACGTGCTAGACTTTTTTTTCTCCATGCGAGGAACACACAATCTGTCTTCCCTGTAAGCTCAACCTAATAGATGTAATAGGAATTGCAATAAAGTTTCAATTTGCATTATTATGGACAAAATATTGGCCAACACCGCAGAAGCTCTACAATCAAGAAATTTGTACGTAGTGACGCGTTCGGGTATTGAAATCATTTTGATTTGCTTAAATAGATGGGGCCTCGTATTAAACGTGTTTTTAAAAAAAAATAAAAAAATAAAATAGTTGATTATGACAAAATTATATTCCGGTCTATGAAATACATGTTCTCATGTGTTGTCGTGGAGGCCTTAATTGCTTAATACTTACATTGATATATATATTTTTATAAAGATGCAACATTATCATTGTTATGTTTCTGCAGGAAAAATATCAGACATTCTGTGTGCCCGCTGGGGGTGGAAATAGCCTACTGGGTTGATTACCGCAGCTATTGGGTTTGTGCGCGCTTGGGGTGGAAATAGCCTACTGGGTTGATTACCGCAGGTATTGGGGCATGATGACATGATCATTTTGTTTTTTGAGGTTTTACGCAGAGGTGATCCTGGTTAATTGCAAAACCAAGCTCCAGTCCTGAGTACTTCAATACTAACAATGAAAAGTGTCCGCAGCATGGGGAAGTAAAGCTTACCGAGTCTTGAGCGAACCACAGGACAGGATAAGGAAGTTCTTATAAACAGAGAAACTCCTGCAGATGTTAGGAGGGGTGGGGGGCCCTTTTTATGGTTGGGATGGAGAACTGCTCAGGCACCCCCTCCTCTCAAATCTCTACAAGTACTTGGCCATACATACTTCCCTTAGCTGAGATATTCTCCAGTGCTTTTCCCTTGCAGGATCAACATTCTGGTTATCTTGCCTACAATTATCTTTAGAGATGGCCAACCCCCTCTTCCTCCTCCAGCTGGGCTACAGTTCTCATCAAGCTTGATGAAATATCACTAAGACTCAGTGTCTGCACAGTGTTCTAAGAGTTTCTTTTGACTTCACTGTCCTCTGGGTGTGGAGGAAAAATTGCTTATCAGCTGTGCAGAGCCCATGTCAGTCCCGTTTAAGACGCTCATATTCCAGCAAAGGGGCCAATGGGGCTCTGATAAGTCCATCACTAAAAGTTAAGATGTAAGAAAAGAAAAACAAAAGATCCTTTGAAATGCCGTAACTGAAATGGTTAAACTTTGATCGCATCCTCTCCTTATTGGGTTGGATCGGTGGCTTGCGCTCTGGTTAGTCCGCAGAATTTAGTTGTGTTTTTTTTGTGTTTTCAGTGGGACAAGGTTTGAAGAAGTCCTACATTAGTTCCCATCTGGGCGGTGGATGACGATCAGAAGTTACTGAAGATTTCATGCTTCTTGCTCCAATCCATCTGAGGAGCTCGCTTGTTGGCTCGCTTGGCCCGTGCCTTCTCCTTGGCCTCAGCTGCTGTAGGACTCAGACTTAAACCACTTTCTTCAAAGGGGTCTTTCCTTCCCAGGTCACCAGCCTAACCAGATAGAGAAACAGCACACATTAGCATTGTCATTCAATAACATCATTTTAACAGTAACTAAACCCACTCCAGATTTTTTTTTTTTTTAACAGCATTTAGCAGACAGGTTGCATAAAAAGCTAGTGTAATATTAAGCCATTTTGCCTCTTCGTGTGCAGGCATTCTTCTCTAGGTAGTATAATTGAATAAGTATGCCTACTATAGGCCTCAATATGTATTTTCGTGTCCGCCCTAGTGAATACAGTTGCAGACTTGTACCATAGTGTTCTAGAAAAGAAGTGTTACGTCATAAAAGTCCAGGTTTAGTAATCTATCAGCGACAGTTTGAGATTGGTCCAAAACAAGACGGTTGTCCAATGGATAGGTCCTTTTTCATCTTAAATTATAAGTACAGATGAGCGATAGAGTGTGCCCTATGTGTCCACAGGATTTCCAGGAGAGTTACACCTCTTACATTCAATTTCTTTTTCAACATAAAACACTGACTATCGTGTTAGTTATCTGCAAGAGGTGTGGGCTGTTCTCAATCTGCCTACATTATCATTCACAGAAAATTGTAAATATAAATGGCTTTCAACCTGTGAATCTTTGTCTGGACTTTGGAGATCACTGTGGGATGAAGATGTTGAGGATCCTCCGTTCAACTGTAAAACAAAGACAGGAAACATCGGATCACTAGATTCTATACATGTTCAGTAAGTATAACCTGCCACGTAAACTAGGAAATCTGCAATTATAGTTTGTTGAAACTAAGAATAAATGAAACCCAATAACAATCACAGTCCTTATCCTATGTCTGAAAACCTAAAAAAGGATTTTCGGACATCCTTGCAAATTAAAGGTCTTGATAAAGCAGGGTGCATGGTTTAATTATAAGGAATGGCTAGTATTTGTTATCCATGGAAGCTTTAAAAACCCAGATTAGATAAGCAAGTTAAGATCTTAAGGCCAGGATTAACATTTTTTGAAATGGGGAGGGAGATAAGGGTGCGGGGTACTTTAGAAAAGAACAGTTGCTTGAAATATTATTTTTACTTTTATTTCCATTTTCCTGTGCGTTGTACAATGGGTGGATTAAAAACAGGTAATCGGGTACAACATATAAATAGACACACTGGTACACAAATAAAAGAGAGACCTATCTATGAACCTAAAATCTAGGGAGATGGCCTGTGATCTTATTACCTAAGGGAAGTGATATAGTTTATCAGGACCTGTGTTTTCCCATTGTCAACTTGTAGCATTTTATCTGGCTTTGGTTAAACTTTTGTATATCCTCAGATAAAGTCTTTTCCACACATTCTTACTTTAACCATTTCAGTCAGCCACAAACACGCACACCTAGAAACATGATAACATACTGACCTGTGTCATTCCATTGCTCAAGGACTGCGGGACGGAACCTTAAAAAAAAAAAAAAAGAAGAACAAATTTTAAACAAACATTATAAAATGTTTTTAGACATTACCACTGAATACATTATTTTAGAAGTAGTTTTGGACCATCAGCCCTACTCCCATGATTTTGTCATCTTATTTGTTCTTATTGACCTTTCCTTTACTGTTCTTAACATTTTAAACATTTTTAAAGGCCACCGGTGTTGCAGGAATCCACTCACCTTTGACGTGGGCTTCTGTAGGGACGATACCTAGTTTCTTGAAGTACTCGTCTGTCTCTGGGTCCACCACAAGTAACGTTGTCTCGTTCTCCTTGGCCTTTATGTTGGCCACCACCTCGGAATGTTTCATATTATCCACATTGTGCCCGTTCACCTACAATCAGCAACGTGAAGGAATGTTTAAAGGTTATGAGAATCGGTAACCAACAAGCAAATGGTGCCTCTTCTAAAATTTACAAGAAAATCAGGGCAATATATTGGCTTACTGGAACTTCCTTTAACTTAAAGCTCTCATTTTCATTTATTTAGCTTTGGCATAGAACGGCTTGGACAGTGGTAGCCGAAAGGTAGATTCTCAACTATTGCAACATCATCTGGGGCCACCCCTGGCCAAGACTTATTTCACCTGAATTCCATATGCCAAACAAGTGAATCCAAGGGAATCCCTGGAGTTTGTGTGTGTGTGTGTGTGTGTGTGTGTATATATATATATAAATAGATTTTTAATTAAACCAGGAATTGTTGAAAATATTGTGACCGAATATTGCAGACCTAGAAAATAAGTCAGCTATTTTTTTAATCTATTTTACTTTTCTTTTTTTTTTTTAATTCTCTTACAGTTTCGAGTTTAGTGAATAAATGCCATAGTGAGATTTGAAACGCGTGTTGTAGCTGTGAGACACGTCTCTGTTAATAATGTTGGTTATACCGTGTGATGTTAGTCACAGAATTGGATGTAAATGCGTGTTGCTGTGCGTCTTTACAATGCAGGCCTGATCCCTGAGGTAATATACAAGGTAACGGGCTCTTTTTCATTACAAAAACGGCAAAGAAAAAAAAATCCCTCTCTTTCTTTACCTCCCTGCCCTAGACTCTAGCATTGAAAATAAACACCAAGGTCTCTTTTCCTGGTTCCCTAGCAACGGCTTCCTGCATTCTGCTCTCAGAAATAATCACTTTGTGTTTAGCTGGGCCGCCCTGTGTCTCCCACCATCACCCCCCCTCTGCCTTTCTTATCCTTCCCACCCTGCCCCCACCCCAACTTCCACGCTCCCAAAATCTCCTCGGTTTTACACTTCAGCATGTCCATATTACACTTTTACTATACTGCACTTTACTTGCACGTTGTCACTCACCCTTGTGCACTTTCTGGACGTTGTATCGTCTTATTCGGCATATACTTAATAATCTCCTAAAGTATTTTTTACTTTTGCACCCTGTATCCTACCTTACATTTTCTGACATCCGCACAATATCCCCCACCTTGCACTAGCATTGCCTTTGCACCCAGATTCCCCACACTAGACATGCATCTTTCTGTGAGTTCTGGCCTTTGTATCCAACCCTCAATTACTCTTTTTGGCCTTTGTTACCCCCAACTTTACACTTTCTTACATGACACATTATTCTGTTCACACTTTCCATCCTTCCCTCCTCCACTTCACACCTTATGACCTTCATCCTTCCCTCCTCCACCTCACACCTTGTGACCTTCATCCTTCCCTGTTCCACCTCACACCTTGTGACCTTCATCCTTCCCTGTTCCACCTCACACCTTGTGACCTTAATCCTTCCCTGTTCCACCTCACACCTTGTGACCTTAATCCTTCCCTGTTCCACCTCACACCTTGTGACCTTAATCCTTCCCTCCTCCACCTCACACATTGTGACCTTCATCCTTCCCTCCTCCACCTCACACCTTGTGACGTTCATCCTTCCCTCCTCCACCTCACACCTTGTAACCTTCATCCTTCCCTCCTCCACCTCACACCTTGTGACCTTAATCCTTCCCTCCTCCACCTCACACATTGTGACCTTAATCCTTCCCTGTTCCACCTCACACCTTGTGACCTTCATCCTTCCCTCCTCCACCTCACACCTTGTAACCTTCATCCTTCCCTCCTCCACCTCACACCTTGTGACGTTCATCCTTCCCTCCTCCACCTCACACCTTGTGACCTTCATCCTTCCCTCCTCCACCTCACACCTTCTGACCTTCATTCCCACCACCTGACCTTAATTCCCCAACCTTACACCATGTTACTTGCATCCTTAATTCCCCCCACCTTACATCATCTCATCTTCATTCCCCCAACCTTACGCCTTCACACTTACATTTCCTCTCCCCAACCTTTCACCCTCCGACCCTCACCCTTCATTCTCCCCACCTTATACCTTCTGACCTCCACTCTCTCCCCCCATCTTACGCCTTCTAACTTTCCTCCCCTCCCTTCCCACTTTATACCTTCTGACCTTAATCCCCCCCACCACCTTAAACCCTCTGATCACCTTTCCCTTCCCCAAAATACATCTTCTGATTCTCATTCCTTCACAACTTCTGATATTCATTACCTCCCCAACAAACACCTTCTCATAATGTCCTGCCTATTATTTTTTCTTAAATGATTTTTCTCTATCTGGGAAAGTATATATATAATGCATGAACAGATAAAGTAAGAGATTGTAACCACAGTAACCCGAAGCTAGTTTCTTTGAAAGATTTGAATTTATGAGCTGTGTTCTAAAATTTAGGGGCTGTCAGGACCAACGGCCAATCAGGCAGTGCGTCTGTTGTTATTGGGCTGAGGGAGAGAAAGGAAATAAATGTATATTACATCATTTAACTACAAATACAGCTGGATACATGCGCATAGCCAAGATTAACCCTATCACGAGCCGAAGCAGCCATGGCCGCTCAGGAATTACGTCAGCTCTAGACCAGTGATGGCTGTCCCTCACACCTTGTTCGTCTTATTCAGGTCATGGGTGAGTTATATTATTTACGATGCTAGGTGGGCCAAGGTTGGCTGGGCATCATGGGAAATGTAGTTTGCAAACATCTGGGACACCAAAGTTAACCCCCGCTGTTCTGATACACACACACATATATTTGCCTGGCCCGCCGGCTCTGGCAAACAACTACTGGGATTCCTCTGTCCCTTACAATACGGCATGAAATATTCATGTGAGCTTCAGGCACTGAATGTCTGCGAGGTAGAGCAGAGATCAGGTTCCCAAATGCCGCAGGTGGTTTGTCAGAGGTGGAGGATAAAACAGAAAACCAGACCCACGCCCCTCTGGCAAGGTACCCACTCCCCCTCGCATGGCTGCCCTGGCTGCATTAAATATGCAGCAGGGCCCCTGGCTTACAGGGCAGGACTTGCGGAGAACACAAAGCAAGGAGATGACAGATCAGCCGGACAGAGGCCATCCAAGGTTCACTAGACTTGGGCAACGTGGGGCCAGATCGAATGACCTGGTGCACTATGTAGAGCACAGGTGTTTACTTTATTTAAGAAAATCACCTATCGAAGTTATCGCCCGGTGCAATCTCCACAATCTCCTCCAAACATGCCTTTTACAATTTGGATATTTGAAACGTGTAAAAAGCTTTGCGTTTCTTTTTTTTTTGTTCGATGTAATCAGATGTCTTGTACTGTACTGCAGTATATGGTAGAATCAGGTACATTTACGATTAAACCGTTTAAGAATCAATATATTTGCTCCACAGGAAATAACAGCTAAACCCCACTGAAAGAGGAAGAAAACTCTTGCAGGAAATATTTTAAACTTTTTTGTTCTAAAAAAAAGTGGTCTGAAGTTATAAAGGTTGGAACCAACAAGCAGATTCCATTGGCGATTCCTCCCCTTTACAATGTCTGCATCACTTTTTAAAACACAGCAGTTTGATTACTCCCCCAACCGAGCAGAAAAGTTGGTTTTGTTCGAAGACAGAGATATTCGTGAAATGTGAATTGTCTGCAATTATTTAAAGGGAATTTTACATTTTTGGGTTAAACAGATTAAATTGATCCTGCTCCCTGTCTCCTGGTACAGTGTGGCTGATAAATGCAGAGATTTGTATATTTATTGAACCAAGATCTCTGTAGCTGGTCCATGGGCTGTTCACATGCTGAACCTCATGTTTGTATCTTATTTATTGCCAATAGCATTCTAGAAAGACCTGTGTGCATTCATTAGTAAATAACTCTGTAAGGATTTGGGTGAGTCTTTATCCTAAAGCTAATCTATATTAGATTCATTCAAAAATCAAAAAAAATTCACCATAATTTCTTACCTCAACCAGCCGATCCTGCGGTCTCAGACCTGCTTTAGCTGCTGGGGATCCTGGGTCCACTGACCGAATGAACTGGCCAGGCCGCGATTTCTCACTGTGCAGATTAAATCCGTAACCATTATTCCCTTTCTTTAAATTACACAGACGTGGACAGTGGTCATTCATCTGGCCATTGATATCCTGAGGAAACCAAGAATAATATATATATCAGAGCAAATAAAAATAATATATATATATATATATATATATATATATTATTTTAATCAAATCATAGGAGCAATAAAAAAAAAAACCACATTTGTTGTATTAACATTTTTAACAGAATACAACATTTTTGTTCCTTTTTTTTTTTTACATTAATTACGCTATTTCTAATAGTTAATAAAGACTAATTTCAAAAATAAATTGTAGTAATAAAATATTTTAAGGAGACAAAACATGTAGTCTTTATGGGCCCTTAAACTACTTTCTGTGTGCCTACAATATGTTTTTATCTTTAAGGTAAATTGTTATAATTATTGATCGCTACTGAAGAAAAATAACTGTAATAAAACTTTCTAGTTTATTACTCTGTAGTCAACACACGTACATCAATAATTGTTTTTAAGTGCGGCAGCCATCGCTGAGCCCTCTTTTTAAATAATACATTATAATAGCTTTCTTTTAGGACTGCCTGAGAATCTTGGAAAATGATGTAAATCATATGAATCTGCGTAACAAATTTAGCTGATCTTGCAGTGGTCTGATTGGGGTTCATTCTAGCGGGTTATATCATGTTTTGTAAAGTTGTGGTAAAGTTTACTATCCAACCCTTTGGTGTCTGGAGTACATTCAACTTCATTGCAAAGCATATATCTTCCAAATTGAACGGAGAATTGGCAGATTTTATGTCACTGTATCAAAAATATGTTTTGTTCCTTTAAAAAGAAACTCCAGGCACCATAACAACATGTGTTGCCTTCATGGTGCAAGGACTTGTTAGCCGGCACAAACCGAAGCAAAATTGCAAAAATCACAGCGGGTTTAAGCCCATCTCCTTACAATGGGATGTCACAAGGAGAAGTTAACTGGTTGAACAGAAGGGGTTTCTGGAAATGACAACAAAGCTAAACTCCCTTAACTCCTTAAGGACAAATTCCAGAAGTTTGGTCCTTAAGGGATTAAAAAGCAATGTTGTTAAGGGATTCACGGTAACTTTATGAGAGAATCATGAATGGTTCAGTCACTTCACGGTATGTGATCGCACGCAGAGACTTCAGGTGTAAGAATCTTTATTTTATTATTATTTTACATTTTTTATTTTTGAAGCATTATTGAATAATGTTTTTTTTTTTTTTTTTAAATGAAAGTCTCAACTCCAGTCGAATGTCCCTTTAATTTCCCTTTTTTTGGTATAGTTTTTTTTGTTTTGTATAAGGCAATAAAAGTACATTAATGTGAAAAGTAGCTGGAATACATAGGCAAACAGAACAATACAGAATATTAAAGAATAATACAAATTACTATGTATAGATCAAGGACCATTGCTATCACTGTTTGTTTGTTTTTGTCTGTGTTTGTCACACAGGTCTGATCATAGCTCAGTTGTGCAGAATGGGTGATGTTTGTGTATTAATCAAACAGTACTTTGCATTTCAAATTGTTAGCTTTGCATAATCAATACAATCTAGGCTGTAAGTGTCTCTCTACAATGAGAGTTTCTCACAGCCAGTCCTGGTTAATGGATTGTTGGCTAGTTTGAATAGCTTATCTGAGTCCATTTGATTAGTTTCTAGAAAACCAAGGACCGGCTAAGTCTGGACTATTTAACTCTGTATTGTTCGATAAGGGCAGCAGGTCATTTTCCAGCAGGCAAGAAACACATGTTGTAGGTGATTTTCAATGAATTCTTGCAGTATAAATTTCTAGAGAAATTATTGCTGGCCTTAAAGGGACACTAGTCACCTGAACAACTTTAGCTTAATGAAGCAGTTTTGGTGTATAGAACATGTCCCTGCAGCCTCACTGCTCAATCCTCTGCCATTTAGGAGTTAAATCCCTTTGTTTATGAACCCTAGTCACACCTCCCTGCATGTGACTTGCACAGCCTTCCATAAACACTTCCTGTAAAGAGAGTCCTATTTAGGCTTTCTTTATTGCAAGTTCTGTTTAATTAAGATTTTCTTATCCCCTGCTATGTTAATAGCTTGCTAGACCCCGCCAGAGCCTCCTGTATGTGATTAAAGTTCAATTTAGAGATTGAGATACAATTATTTAAGGTAAAATACATCTGTTTGAAAGTGAAAACAGTTTTTTTTTTTCATGCAAGCTCTGTCAATCATAGCCAGGGGAGGTGTGGCTAGGACTGCATAAACAGAAACAAAGTGATTTAACTCCTAAATGGCAGTGAATTGAGCAGTGAAATTGCAAGGGAATGATCTATACACTAAAACTGCTTTATTTAGCCAAAGTAATTTAGGTGACTATAGTGTTCCTTTAAAACACACTCTCAGCTGAGGTGGGCAACTCCAGATAATTTACTGTCTATGTGTACCATAGAGTGCTTTGTGCAAAGGAAGTCCTGCTTAGCCCACATGTCAGGCAGCACACCTCCCACATGTCCCTGTTTAGGAGAGACAGTCCATATTTTGGGCCCAAATCCCTCCCTAAATGTTTAATATATCTCAAGAAAAATGTCTCTAACTAAATGGAAGAAATTGTTTATTTTGTTCCATATACTTTCTATCATAATTTTAAAATGGAAGATTCATAAACCCAACAAAATAATTGTACTACAAAAAAAAGAAAGAAAATGAATAGGGTTATCCAACAATTAACCTCTTAACCCCTTAAGGACCAAACTTCTGGAATAAAAGGGAATCATGACATGTCACACATGTCATGTGTTTAAAGGGACACTATAGACACTCAGCCCACTTCATCTCACTGAAGTGGTCTGGGTGCAGGGTCCCTGTCCTTCTTAGTCCTGCAAAGTAAAACATTGTAGTTTTAGATCAAGTGCAATGTTTGCATTGCAGTACTTAGACAGCCACTAGAGGCGCTTCCAGGAGTTACACAGACGCTGGACACCTCATGCTCTGCTCTGCATGAGGACGTCCATCCAAAGGAAAGCATTGAGGAAATGCGTTCCTATTGCAAAGACCTACTCGACGCGTATGCACATTAGGTCCCCTAACTTAGATGATGTTGGAGGAGGCAGAACGCAAATCCACACTGAAAGCCTCGGTGCTTGAATCGGGTAAGTGATTAAGGGTTATTTAACATTTTAAAATGCTGGGAGGGGGCTGCGGGGGCAGAGGGGCTCGTTAGTGTTGGGAACACATATTTCTATTCCTACATGGTATTTCTTTGTTCTTTATCTGCAATAAAGCTTCACGGAGTCTATGACATAACAGGATCTGGCTACCAGCAATAAAGTATTGAGATCACAGCAATTAAGCGATTGGGATAACAGCAATAAAGGATTTAGGAAGCAGCAATAAAGATATTTATATAACAGTGGGGGTTGGTGAGACAGACTCCTCCCCAGAATCTTACTCCTCCCTATACAGAACAGAGAGCTGAGCATAATATAGAGATACTCGTACAATACAGAGAGCCGAGCATAATACAGCGAGCTGAGTATAATACAGAGACAGGGGCGGACTGAGAACCCTCAGGGCCCCCGGGCAAAATAAATCAAAGGCCCCCTTACAGGCCCCACCCATACTCCGCAGCAAGCGCCACCCATGTCCCGCCTCCATGCACTGCCTCCAGCCTGTCAGGATCATCATTGTGTTTTACACAATATTGTGTATTTGGCTCTGGCTGGGATCAAACCTGAGTTGCCTGCATCCCAGTCAGGATCCTTACATTGGTCTCCACGCATCTTTGACTGTTTCTAGATGTTCTTGGTATCCTGTAGTCTGAGCCTGTTTGCCTGGGATTTGCACACCTGTTCCTGGTTCCATGATCATTGCTTGAGACTCCCTATTTAAACCTCGCAAGTCTGCTCCTCGTTGTCAGATCGTGTTTCCTGTTCCGTTTGGTTTCACTGCTGTTTATCTGACTCCTGGTTTTGATCTCCTGCTCGTCTACTGTTTTTCGCCTGATTGCCGCCAGTCCTGACTTCTGATTCTGTTACCGACTACTCTTCTGGATATCCCTTGTCTGTACTGCGTTCCAGGAAGCACTGGTTATTTCAGCCCCAGTGCACTGTGTCACACCCTTGGGGATTTCTGTCCTGAGTCCCCTCGGTCTGTGCCGAATTGCAAAGGGTGCCTTAACTCTGCCTGCCGGACTCCCACTCCAGGTAAGATCCCTGACAGTACGATCTGACCAAATGGAGTCTGCAGAGTTGAGGAGTACCGTTGCAGCCATGACCCAGCAAGTTTCCCAGCTCACCCAGGCTTTGCAGGGCTTACAGCAGGAGCTGGCTTCCCTTAAAGGGAGAGTAACCTATGACTCTGGACTATCTGAACTGCTGGTTGCTCTACCTGAGAAATTTTCTGGGATCCGGTCTAAGTTTTACACCTTCAAGGTTGACTGCGAGGTCCTGTTTTTCTTGAGACCACTTACCTATGCCACAGATGCCATTAAAGTGAGGACAGCAATTACCTTATTGTCGGGGCACCTTAAGATTTGGGCCCACCAATTGTTACTCACCAAAAGCCCAGTCCTGGATTCCTGGGAGTCCTATATTCGGTCCCTGGGGCTACAATGCAACAAGACACAAAAGTCCTATGTACAGAGAACACCTACTGTTGCTTCCCATATATTGCAACCCGGACTGGAAATGGTTAACACTACTCCTTTCACTCGGACTGATGTTACTACTAACCCTCCCACTCCCAAGTCTCCTGAAATGCCTGAAACATCCTATACATCTGGCAGCGAGGCGGAAGAACCCATGGAGATTGGACTGGTTAGGTGCCGTCAGTCATCTCAAGAAAGGGCAAGAAGGGTGGCGCATGGACTGTGTTTTTACTGTGGGGAGAGAGGGCATTTAATCTCCTTTTGTCCCATTCGTCCTTCTAGGCCTCGGGTTCTCCGTCTGGGTACTACTCCGGCATATCCCATGAGACCTGTCTGCCAACATGCTGCCTGTCCTTGCTTGACCACTTTGAACAATCCTCCGTCTTCTACAGTTGTTGCTCCTGAGGATGTGCTGGAATCAGTTACGAAAGAACCCGAGATCGCTATTTCCACTAAAGAGTCTGCTTCTAGGAAGGCAAGCACCACAACCACTACAAGTCCTATCAAGGAAGTCCCTCCTGCTGGTTGTACCTATGCCTCTAATGGGACTCTAGTCCGGAAGGAGCACTTGGAAGTTTTTGAAAAGGCCCTAATAGCTATGACCTCCACTCCTAAGGGTACTACTAAAACCAAGAAAACTAAAAAGTAACCTCCTGGGTCGTACTTGCCTTCCTCTTCTCGCCTACGGCGTCTTTGAAGGGGGGGTAATGTCAGGATCATCATTGTGTTTTACACAATATTGTGTATTTGGCTCTGGCTGGGATCAAACCTGAGTTGCCTGCATCCCAGCCAGGATCCTTACATTGGTCTCCACGCATCTTTGACTGTTTCTAGATGTTCTTGGTATCCTGTAGTCTGAGCCTGTTTGCCTGGGATTTGCACACCTGTTCCTGGTTCCATGATCATTGCTTGAGACTCCCTATTTAAACCTCGCAAGTCTGCTCCTCGTTGTCAGATCGTGTTTCCTGTTCCATTTGGTTTCACTGCTGTTTATCTGACTCCTGGTTTTGATCTCCTGCTCGTCTACTGTTTTTCGCCTGATTGCCGCCAGTCCTGACTTCTGATTCTGTTACCGACTACTCTTCTGGATATCCCTTGTCTGTACTGCGTTCCAGGAAGCACTGGTTATTTCAGCCCCAGTGCACTGTGTCACACCCTTGGGGATTTCTGTCCTGAGTCCCCTCGGTCTGTGCCGAATTGCAAAGGGTGCCTTAACTCTGCCTGCCGGACTCCCACTCCAGGTAAGATCCCTGACACAGCCACACCCTACACAATCTTTAGAAACAAGGAACAAAGGTGCAATAATCCCTTCGAGGCCCCAGTAGAGACTACAATTGAGGGCTAATGGGCCATGGAGGGGGGTCTTTCTAGCAGAGGCTATCTCAGTGTCCTTTAGAGAGTGTGTTAGAAAGAATCCCCTCCAGGCCCTATTAGAGACTACAATGGAGTCTAATAGGCTTGGAAGGGGGTCTTTCGAACAGAGGCCATCTCAGTGTCCCTGCTGGAAACAGTCGCCTCCAGGCCCCAGTAGAAACTACAATTGAGGGCTAATGGGCCATGGAGGGGGGGAGCATTCTAGCAGAGGCTATCTCAGTGTCCTTTAGAGAGTGAGTTAGAAAGAATTTCCTCCAGGTCCCATTAGAGACTACAATGGAGTCTAATGGGGCCTGGAGGGGGGTCTCTCCAACACTCTGGTTCCTATTCACAATATAGCAACACAACATAGCTCGCTGATACCTAGGCCAAGTTGGCTCCTCTTACCTTAATTACTGTTGCTGGCTGGCAGTCTGTGGGCTTGCTGGAAGGCTGTGGGCTTACTGGCTGCGGCTGGCAGGCTGTGGGCTTGGTGGCAGTCTGTGGGCTTGCTGGAAGGCTGTGGGCTTACTGGCTGTGGCTGGCAGGCTGTGGGCTTGCTGGCAGGTTGTGGGCTTGCTGGCTACTGCCGGCAAGTTGTGGGCTTGCTGGCTGCGGCTGGCAGGCTGTGGGCTTGCTGGCTGCGGCTGGCAGGCTGTGGGCTTGCTGGCTGCGGCTGGCAGGCTGTGAGCTTGCTGGCTGCGGCTGGCAGGCTGTGAGCTTGCTGGCTGCGGCTGGCAGGCTGTGAGCTTGCTGGCTGCGGCTGGCAGGCTGTGAGCTTGCTGGCTGCGGCTGGCAGGCTGTGAGCTTGCTGGCTGCGGCTGGCAGGCTGTGGGCTTGCTGGCTGCGGCTGGCAGGCTGTGGGCTTGCTGGCTGCGGCTGGCAGGCTGTGGGCTTGCTGGCTGCGGCTGGCAGGCTGTGGGCTTGCTGGCTGCGGCTGGCAGGCTGTGGGCTTGCTGGCTGGCTGTGGCTTGCTGGCTGTGGCTTGCTGGCTGGCAGGCTGTGGCTTGCTGGCTGCGGTTGGCAGGCTGTGGGCTTGCTGGCTGCGGCTGGCAGGCTGTGGGCTTGCTGGCTG